>NW_003852446.1:8190311-8407961 GCF_000181295.1 Otolemur garnettii
ATGAAAGCTATAACCTAATAACAGCCTAAGAATATGGAGAGGGGGGAATGGGTGGAGGGAGGGGGATTGGAGGGATCACTTCTGTGGTTTATCTTACAAGGGTACAAGTGAACCTTTCTAAGAGTAGAATACGAACATTTTGGCACAATAACTAGGTAAATGACATGAAGGCTATGTTAACCAGTTTGATGGAAGTGTTTCAGATTGTGTATGAAAACCCCACACTGTACCCCAGAAGTGCATTAATGTACATAGTTACCATTCAATTAAAAAAATACTTTAATACTGTTAAAAAAATGAAGATTTTTAGGAGATGAGACAGAAGATGTAAATGCCAAGATAAACAAACATGACAAAAATTGAAAACTTTTCAATACCTTTCCAGATTTATATAATTTTGTTTTTCAGCCAAAGTGATCTAACACCTTTTGTAATAACCTGGATGGAACTAGAGATCATTCTCCTAAGTGATGTGTTACAAGAATGGAAAAGTATGGATTTCTAATGCTACCTCTGGAATACAGTCTTCTTAGTAAAGCATCACAAGAATGGAGAAGCAAGAATCCAATGTACTCAATTATAATATGAAGGCAGTAGATAATCTACTACAAGGTGGGGGTAGGGAAATGAGGGAGCAGGGATAGAGGAAGAAGGAGGGGGATGGGGGATCATGTTGTATGGCACACCTCAAGGGGCAGGACACAATTATAAGAGGGATTTTAACTAACAAATGCAATCAGTATAACCTAATTCTTTGTACTCTCAATGAATCCCAAACAATAATAATTTAAAAAATCCACAGTGGTCACCAGTTTTTAATGTGTATCCACATGTCTGTGTCTTCACTGGACCCAGCCACTCTGTGGCCATATGCCTGATGTAGCAGCATCTACAGCTTATTGCACAGTCTTTTTAAGTGTCCATAGACTATTCACAAGATAGAATGTATTATAATCCAAGTATTTTTCAAAATTCCAAAGGATTTAAGTCCTACATATAACATTATCTTACACAAGCATCTTACACAACAAAATTAAAATAGAATTCAGAAAGGTAGTTGAAAAAATCTCAGACATTTGAAAATTAAATAGTATACCTCTAAATAATTACAGGTCAAAAAAATTCGATGTAAGTTAGAAAATAATTTGAACTAAATTATAACTGAAATATAGTATAAAATTTGTGGAAATGCAGCTAACACAGTTACTAGAGGAAAATGTATAGCTTTAAATGACTATGTGATACAAAAAGAAAGGTCTCAAGTCAATAATCTAATCTACATTAGGAAACCAAAACTAAGGGCATGTTAGGCCCAAATTAAAGAAAATCAAGGAAGTAATAAAAGGAAAAGCTGAAATCAATGATATATATAACAGAAATATAATAAAGAAAATCATAAACCCAAAAGATCTTTTTTAAAAAAGAAATAAAAGTAATAAATTTCTAGCCAAACTCATCAAGAAAATCAGAGATAAGACACAAATTACTAGTATTATCAATGAAGGAGAATGTATCACTATAGATCCCATAGATATTAAAATAATAGTATGGTAACATTATGAAAAGCTTATTTCTTTATCCAACGAAAAAAGGAAATAGTGAAAGGAAGGCATTTTGATGACATTCAGGGCATAAAGGTAATATGATGACAGCTCTGATGGCCATTCCAGAAAAAGAGTTTCAAAATTGCTTTGAAGGGTGGACTATGCTTGGCTTGCCAAGAGGGGTAACTGAAAGGTGACCACAGTGATATTCAGCAGTGAGGTATGTAGCACTTTTTCTAGGATAAGTTCGTGAACTTAATCAGACCTCCTATGTTGTTTTAAAGAAACAGGTTGAAATATAAGAGCCCAGAAAAGTTGAAATTAATAGAAGAGAAAGATAATCTAGTAAAATTCCAATCTAAAGAAGGCTGGCTAGTTGAGCTTTATTAATGTCAAATAAAGTAGTTTTTTTATACAAAACCATTGTGAAGACAAAGAAGATGAATTCAAAATGATTAAAGAGTTAATTAATTAGAAAATATACAATAGTTCTAAATGACTATGCACCTTGATTATAGAACCTCAGAATATATAAAGTAAAAATTAATAGAAGTAAATGATAATCACAAATTCCAACACAGTTCTGTCTGTATGTTTCTTCTATAGCCTGACTAGTTTTTTACTGGGATATTGACAACCCATTTGAATTAACGAATATATATATATGTATACACACACACACACACACATATATAACACCATGTATTCACTATTTGTGAATAGTAAATTGAATAGTAAATTTTGATTTGTTTCCAAAATCTTAAGCAAAGATGAACTAGACAAAACGACCACATCTATAAAGCAAGTGTCAGTACATTTCAAGGAATTGGTATTATGCAATCTATACTCCCTGATTACAATGCAATTAAACTCAGAAATAATTCTATTTTAACTTTATGAGGAAACTCTGTCCTGTCTTCCATAATAGCTGTACCAACTTACATTCCTAACAACAATGTACACGGGTTCACTTTTCTCCATACCCCTGACAACATTTATTTCATTTTAAAATATATATAATAGCTATCCTAACAGGTGTGAGGTGATAACTCATTGTGGTTTTTGACTTGCATTTTCCTGGTGATATGAGCATTTTTTACATATTTGTTGGCTGTTTATAAATATTTTTTGGAAAACTATCTATCTAGCACTTTGTCCACTTTTAAACCTTTTACGGGGGGTACTGAGTTGTGTCAATTCCTTGCATGTTTTAGATATTAACTCTTTATCAGATATATGATTTGAAAATACTTTCTCTTAATATGTATGCTGCCTTTTCTATTAGTTGATTGATTCTTTTGCTATGAGGAAGCTTTTTAGTTTAATGAAGTATGACGTATTTATTTTTGTTGCCTGGGCTTATGGTGTGAGAATCAATAAAACATTGCTAGGGCCAATATCAGGGAGCATTTCCCTTCTTTTCTTCTAAAACTTTTATGGTTTCAGGTCTTATGCTTACGTTTTTTACTCTATGTAGGGTTTATTTCTGTGCACTATATAAGATAAGCATCTACTTTCATTCTCTTGCATTAGGATATCCAGTTTTCTCAACACCCTTTCCTTTCTCCACTGAATCCTCTTGGCTGTTGAGTCAAAAATTAGTTTACCATATAAGCTTTCTTTTTTTACTTTTCTGGGCTCTCTATTCTGTTCAATTGGTCTGTATAATCCAAAAAAAAAAAAAAAATCCCTATACTGAATATAAGCTGAAAAGGAATGACGTCAGCACCTGTGGAGATAACTGTGATCCTATATGAACTTCAGCATTATTTGCACTAGCCAAGAAATAAAAACAACCTATGTTCAGTGGAAAAATGAATAGAGAAACTGTGGTATTAGAATATAATTCAACCCTAAAAAATACAAAGATACTGTCATTTGTGATAACATGGATGATGCTAGAGGACATTATGCTAAGTGAAATAAGCCTGGTGCAGAAAGATAAATACTGCATGATTTTACATATATGCAACATGCCTTTTTAAAAGTGAAATAAATAGAAAGATAATAGCAATTACCAGGGGTAGGGATAGGGAGAAAGGAGAAAGAGTAGGTCAAATATATGAGATAAATAAGTTTAGAGACCTAATGTAGAACACCAATATAACTATTATTATAGTTAATAATATTATATTGTATACAGGAAATGTGCTGAGAGTGCAGATTTTATGTGCGTTTGTCACCAAAAAAAGTAACTATGGAAGGTGATGTATACAATCATTTGCTTAACGGTAGTAATAATTTCAATATGTATATGTATATCAAAATATGTTGGCTCAGTGCCTGTAGCACAGTAGTCATGGCATCAGCCACATACACCAAGGCTGGTGGGTTCGAATGCAGCCTGGGCCAGCTAAACAACAATGATAACTGCAATAAAAAAATCCCTGGGCATTGTGGTGGGTGCCAGTAATCCCAGCTACTTGGGAGGTTGAGGCAAGAGAATCCCTTAAGCTCAAGAGTTTGAGGTTGCTGTGAGTTGTGATGCTATGGCACTCTACTGAGGGTGACATAGTGAGACTGTGTCTCAAGAATAAATAAATAAATAAATAATGGAGCAGTGCCTGTGGCTCAGTGAGTAGGGCACCGGCCCCATATACCAGAAGTGGTGGGTTCAAACCCGACCCCAACCAGAAACCATCTAAAAAAATAAAATAATAAATATAAAAAATTAACATATGTTGTATACTTTAAATGTATACAATAAAATAAATTTTAAAAATAAAAAGGAATATTTGGGACATTTTGACAATCACTTCTAAACACTTAAAGAAAATATCATGACAAGAAATACTAAATATGTAGAAGGGGTCAATAATTAAAAGAGAATATTAATATTGTAGAATACACTAAGATGAGCAAAAAATAAATAGTTACAGGCTTAAATATGTGGGTTATTGTATTGAAAAACAAAAAGAGCTGACAAAAAATTCCTTAAAATAATTTATTAAAATGATTTTCAAAATAAAGCCTCCCTAAAATAGAAAAAATGAAATAAAAAAATAAGATTAAAATTTGATGAAATAGAATAGGATTCACTACTGAAGCTTAATAAAACCCAAGGTAGCTCCTTGAAAAGACTAATAGAAATTTAGAAATCTTAATTAATCTGGAAAAAATAACGCCTAGAATGAAAAAGTGGCACAATTTAATAGAGATTTAAAAGGTTAACCTATATTATAAAAAGTTGGATAGGCTCGGTGCCTATAGCACAATGGTTCTGGTACTAGCCACATACATGAGGGTGGCAGGTTTGAACCCGTCCAGGGCCAGCTAAGCAACAATCACAACTGCAACAACAACAAAAAATAGCTGGGCATTATGGAGGGCACCTGTAGTCCTAGCTACTTCGGAGGCTGAGGCAAGAGAATTGCTTAAGCCCAAGAGTTTGAGGTTGCTGTGACCTGTGACACCATGGCACTCTACCAAGGGTGACATAGTAAGACTCAGTCTCAAAAAAAAATGTTGGATAAAATTGACAATTGACCAAAGCTTACTCAATTAAAGAAATGTAAATAATTGAAAAGGTACTCATATCCATAAAATAGTAATAATTTTATAATAGGGTAATATTACTAATATAGCAGAATAGGAGATACCAATCTTCATCACTCTCCTACCACATACCCAAACAATATAGCCAGGATCTACAAAACAAAATAGCCCAGAGACAGCTCAGAGGCCCATTAAAGAATCTGCACCAATACAGGGCAACAAAAAAATAAAATGAGGAATATCCACATAGAAAGGATTGCTGGTAATCCAGGCACGGTGGCTCACTACTGTAATTCTAGCACTCTAGGAGGCCGAGGCAGGTGGATTGCTTGAGCTCAGGAGGTCAAGACCAGCCTGAGCAAGAGCAAGACCCGTCTCTACTAAAAATAGAAAAAACTAGTTGAGGGGAGGGTTTGTGGTGGACATCTGTAACCTCAGCTACTTAGGACGCTAAGGTAGAAGAATCCTTTGAACCCAAGAGTTTGAAGTTGCTGTGAGCTATGATGATGCCACTGCACTCTACACAGGGTGACAGAATGAGACTCTTCAAAAAAAAAAAGGAAGAAAGGAAGGAAGGCTTGCTGGTAAGATTGGCATATCAAAGATGCCAGGAGACAGCAAGGAACAAAGAATAAAGGTGGAAACTATCAATATCAACCATGGGGTGGGAATTAGCATGCTTCCCAGTGGCTAGCACTACAGAGGACACTGGCATCTCTTGTAATTGAGGTAACCAACAGCCATCTCTACTAGGGAACACCAGAGAGACACACAGTTGCCCACATAAGAACTAGCAAATGTGGTCGGCATCTATGGCTCAAAAGGGTAGGCGCTGGTCCCATATGCCAGAGGTGGCAGGTTCAAACCCAGCCCCTGCCAAAAACTGCAAAAAAAGAAAAAGAACTAGCAAATGTTATTTACTAGGTGTAGAATATAAATGCCTTAACACAGTAACTAAGAAAATGCCATGAAGGCTATGTTAACCAGTTTGATGAAAAATATTTCAAGTTGTATATAAAACCAGCACATTGTACCCCATGATTGCATTAATGTGCATAAATATGATTTAATAAAAAAAAAGAACTAACAAGTGTTAAGCCTCTTTGCTGGGGGGGGGGTGGGGAAAGAAAGGTTATTTAAAAATAAACAGAATTTATAAAAGAAGAAAGCTTATAAGTCTTATGGAACAGCATGAAAAAAAAAACCAATGTTTGAGTTATAGGAGTTCAGAAAGGAAAGGAATGATAAAGGTGTGTAGAAAGTTTATTTAAAGAACAATACTCACCACTTACAAAACTTAATTCAAGATGGATAAAAGACTTAAATGTAAGACATGAAACCATAAGGCAGGGGTCCTCAAACTTTTTAAACAGGGGGCCAGTTCACTGTCCCTCAGACCGTTGGAGGGCCAGACTGCAGGTCCAGGGATGAGTTGGCTGCTAAGCAGGACAGGCAACAGTGGCAAAAACACCCAGTGGGCCAGATAAATGTCCTAGGTGGGCTGCATGTGGCCATAGTTTGAGGATGCCTGCCATAAGGATTCTAGGAGAAAATGTATGAAAACTTCTAGATATAAGCCTAGGCAAAGAATTTATGACTAAGACCCCAAAGGCAATTATAGCAACAACAAAAATAAATAAATTGGACTTAATTAAATTTAAAAGCTTCTGCAAAGCTAAGGAAATGATCAATGGAGCAAATAGACAACCCACAGAATAGGAGAGAATATTTACAAACTATACCCCTGATAAATGGCTAATATCCTGAATCTACAAAGAACTCAAACAGATCAGCAAGAAAGAAAATACCCCATTAAAAAATAGGCAAATAACACAAACAGAAGTTTTTCATAAGAAGATAGAATGGCCAAGAAACATATGAAAAAATGCTTACCATCACTAATCATCAGGAAAATGCAAATTAAATTCCTAATGAGATATTGCCTTATCCTTGTTACAGTGGCTTTTATTAAAAAGTTAAAAACCAATAGATTCTGGCATGGAGTTGGAGAGAAAGGAACATTTATATACTGTTAATGGGACTAAAAGTTGGTACAACCTGTATGGAAAATGGTATGAAAATTTCTCAAAGAACTAGAAGTAGACCTACTGGCAATTCCACCACTGGGTATCCACCCAAGGGAAAAGAAGTCATTTTGTCAGAGAGACTCTTATACTTGAATGTTTAATGTAGCACAATTCACCATTGCAAAGATGTGGAATCCACCCAAGTCACTATCAATTCATGAGTAGATTAACAAAATGTGATACGTGTATGTGTGTGTATATTCACACACATACACACACAGAGAGTACAATCAGCCATAAAAAAGAAACGAATTAATGTCTTTTGCAGCAATTTTGATGGAACCAGAGACCATTATTTTAAATGAAGCATCTCAATAATGGAAATACAAATACCACCTTCCACATTATACTCTCCAAAAATTTAGAACTAATTGATGGGCACATACAGGCATAGAGAGAAATAAAAATAATCAAGAATGGGGAGGGGAAGGAAGAGAGGGGTGAAAACCTACAAACAGGTATAATAAACAGTATTTGGATAATGGGCACACTTATAGCCCCAACTAAAGCATTACAAAAGGTATCTAAGTAACAAAACATTTGTATTCCTTTAACATTTCAAAATTAAATAGAACATTTTATAAATCTGTTAAAAGATATAAATATCCAGCTACGGGAGTTCAAAAGGTCTCCAATGCAGTTTAATCCAAACAAGACTACACAAAGATACATTATATGTGTAATTAAACTATTAAAAGTCAGCAACAAAGAGAGGATCCTGAAAGAGGCAAGAACAAAGAAGCAAATACCTAAAAGGGAGTCTCAATAAGGCTAACAGTGGATTTCTTAGCAGAAACCTTACAGATTGAGAGAGGAGGATGATATATTCAATATGCTGAAGGAAAAGAACTTCCAAACAAGAATACTATACCTGGTTAAGCTGTTCTTCAGAAGTGAAGGTGAGACAAAGACGTTCCCAGAGAGACAAAAGCTGAAAAAGGTCATCACCACCAGATCTGACCTATAAAAAATGAGAAAGGGAGTTCTTTAAGCTAAAAGAAAAAGATACTAATCAATGACATGAAAACATATGAATGTACTTATAAAAGTACACAAATATGGAATACTCTAATACTGCAATAGTGGTATGTAAATCACTTGTAACATTAGTATAGTTAAAAGAAAAACTATTAAAATAAAAAATAGCTACAATAATTTGTTTTACATCCTTCATGTTCACATGGATGGAACTGGAAAATGTTCTTCTGAGCAAAGTATCACAAGAATGGAAGAAAAAGTATCCAAGTACACACCCCTATTATGAAACTAATTTATACCTTTTATATGAAAGCTATAACCTAATAACAGCCTAAGAATATGGGGAGGGGTATGTTAACCAGTTTGATGGAAGTGTTTCGGATTGTGTGTGAAAACCCCACACTGTACCCCAGAAGTGCATTAATGTACATAGTTACCATTCAATAAAAAAAAAATTTGTTAAAGAATATACAATGTAAGAAGTATAAATTGTGACATCAAAAACAGAAAAAAGTTTGGGTGGAGTAAAAATGAACAGTTTTTTAATGAGATCAAAGTTAAATTTTTATCTTCTTAAATTGGGCTATTATATTTTATGTAAGCCTCGTGGCAACTCCAGAGCAAAACCCTATAGTACATACAGAAAAAAGTGAAAAGGAAACAAAGCATACTACTAGAGAAAATTATCTAATCACAAAGATAGCAAAGAGAAGATTAAAGGAACACAGGATCTACAAAACAACAGAAAACAATTAACAAAATATAAAAAGTAAGTCTTTAACTATCAATAATTACCTTCAATGTAAATTGATTAATTTATCTAATCAAAACACATGGAGTGGCTGAATGGATGAGAAAACAAGATCTAACTATAGCTGCTTAAAAGACACTCACTTTACTCGTAAGGACACACACAGACTGAAAGTTAAGAAATGGAAAAAGATATTCCACACAAGTGAAAATTGAAAGAAAGCAGTGGTAGCTGTACTCACATCCAGTAAAATAGACTTTACATAAACAACATAAAACAAGACATAGGTCATCACATAATGATAAAGGGGACATCCATCAAGAAAATATAACAACTATAAAAAAAAACACACACACCCCAACATTTGAAGCACTAAATATATAAAACAAATAATAATAGATCTGAAGAGAGAGACTGTAATACAATTAAAGTAGGGGACTTTAATAGCACACTTTCAGCAAAGGACAGAGTATCGCGAAAGAAAATCAATAAGAAAACACTGGATTTGAACTACACTTTGGAACAAATGAACCTAAAAGACATATACAGAATATCCCATTCAACAACAGAAGAATACACATTCTCACCAAGTGTATACAGAACATTCTCCAGGATAGATCTTATGTTATGCAACAAAATAAGTCTTAACAAATTTAAGATAACTGAAATCATATCAAGTATATTTTCTGAAAACCAAATCATAAGAAAATAAAAAATATAAACAAGTGAGCAAGAAGACTGGAACATTAATAAGAGGTTTCCCACCAAATAAAAACCCAGAACCAGACAGCTTCACTCCTAACCTCTTCTAAACACTTAAAGAAGAATTGATACCAATACTTCTCAAATACTTCCCCAAAATTAAAGAGATAGATTAGTAGATAAAACTTCCAAACACATTATAGGAGGCCAGCATTACTTTGATAATATAGGCAGGCAAGGATACTACAAGGAAAGGAAATTACAGGATATTATTTCTGATGAACATAGATGCAAAAATCCTCAAAAATATACTAGCAAAATAAATTCAATAATACATTAAAAGGATCATTCACCATGATCAAGTGGGATGTATGCCTGGGATTCAAGGATGGCTCAACATACACAAATCAAGTAATATGATATACCACAGTCACAGAATGAAGGCCAAAAACCATATGATTATATCAATAGAGAAAAGGCATTTAACTAAATCTAACATTCTATCATAGTTAAGTGAATCTTTCTATGAGTAGAATATGAATGTTTTGACATAATAACTAAGAAGGTTACATGAGGGCTATATTAACCAGTTTGATGGAAATGTCATGGATTGTGTGTGAAAACACCACACTGTACCCCGAAAGTGCATAAATGTACACAGTTACCATTCAATAAAAAAAAAAAAGCAGCAACACGAAAAAAAAAAAAAACAGGAGACATTTAGCAAGGGACAAATTACTATATAAAATGCAAAATGCCTCTACAATAAAAAGTGTGACTTTAAAAAAAAAAAGATCCATTTAAGACCTTAAAAAAACAACAATATTACCCCTGCATATTCAGATTAAATTGGTCTGAGGTGGGCACTTTTTAAAAGCTGCCCAGATGATTCCAATGGGCATTCACGTTTGAGGAACACTGGGTTCTTAGACATACACATGTACACATAGTTGCACGTGAAACTGAAAAGAAGTTTAGCTAACTGTAAAAAGTGTTCTCTTGGTTAAGGAATAATTCATTGTATATTTTCTTTTGTAAACTTGTATGTATTTAAACTTTTTAAAATAAGCAGGAAGATATGCAATTAAGGCAATCACTTTTATATAGTATAACTGGTGCATACTAATTACTCGAAAACAGTATGGGTGCTCTATGTGTCTCATTTTCTTGAAATCTTATTTACAGAAATAATTTTATTTCAACAGATCAAGGCAATTTCAGCTTACCCCACCTTAATTCATCACAAACTCTGCATTAATGAATAGCATGTTCATTACTGATTATGTACAGTCATGACTTGTTGAATCAGATCTACAGTTTAATATTCATTGTTTTAGGAGTATCTGGATTTGAGACCGTTGGGTATTAAGTTTGACAGATTAGGAAAAAATATATTTTGCCTAAGGAGAAAATTCAATTTAAATAAATAGACTTCATCTAATTATTCCATTATTCCTGAGTGATTTTTTTTCAGTGTTAGAGACATCAATTTGCTCATATATATTTTGTTAGATCTGAATGATGCACTTATCTTCCCTTTCCTGGACTCACCCAAATCAAAAACTAAAAGTTTATTTATTTAAAAAATACATATGAGTACATACCAGGCATTGTTAAAGCTTAAACAGATACAGTGGTAAACAAAACATTATGGTTCCTGAACTTCCAGACCTTCTCTTTAGGGTTCATATTTATATAAACAACACTAAGAATTGAGTGCTAATAGAATAATGCAAAGAGTTTTATGAGAGCAAAATAATTTAGCATTGGGAATGCTAAGGACTAAAGGAAACCCTTTTTGAGAAAGGGGCATTTAAGCTTGGTTCTGAAGGATGACTGAGGGTTATTAGAGAGTGGCATGAAAGGTATAGCCAAGGATAGAGAACAGAATGTGCAAAGGCACTAAGGTAGAAAGAAGGTTAGACTATCAGTGTAACTGACATAATGAGGAGGAAATAGAGAAGTAGGAAAAGAGGCAAGTTATAAGCTATTTGGAGGATTATGTTCTTTAGAGCAATGTTAAGCACTTAACGAATTTAAACAGAGGAGTATAATGATCAGATCTGCAATTTAATACAATCATTGCTGTTTTCCGGGAAATAAATTTGAGAGGAACAAGACTAGATTTAGAGAGAAACTAGGATTTGGGGAGACAAAATAGGATACTCTTGTAGTGGTTCAAGAGACAGATGATGGAAATGGAGAGAATGTTTCGGATTTGAGCTATATTTTAAAGTAGCAGCAACCAAACTTGAGGATAAATTAATGGTAAGAGAGGAAAAGCAGCTTGTGTCAAGAACGTCTCCTGAATTTCTGGCATCAGAAAATGAGGAAGCACTAGTATAATTAGTCGACCTAGGGAGAGTATAGGAGAAATAGATTGGTTGGCTAGGTGTGGGAATAAAGAGTTTAGATTTGTGCATGTCTAGATACCTTTGAGATATCTACATAAAGATGTCAAGTAGCCAGTTGGATACAGTGGGTTAGACTTCAGAAATGAATTTATCTGATAGTCAGCAGAATATAGACAGTATTTAGAGATATGAAACCTGACTCATAGAGAGTGGGTCAGGACTGAGATCTGAGAACTACCAGTATATACTATGTATATACACGTGTATATATGCGCACATATATATGCCCATAAAATATGTTTATTACTTCTTGGTGGATATATCCTTATACCATTATGAAACTCCCTCTTCATGGCCATACTTAACTTAAAAGGGAGGCTGAGACATGTAGTTTATCCAGGTGCCCCAGAGGATAAAGGAGGAGGTTTGCTGAATAGCTAGGCAATCTTGCCATATATGACACCATGAAGTGTTAGAGGGGATACGGATTAAATAAACTCTTATTCCCTGATGGCAGAAATCCAAACTATTATACCGCATTGCAAAATAATTTGGCAATATGTGCCAAATCAGAAGTCAAGCTCAAGAATTATAAACACCACAAAATTACAAAGACCCAAAGGCTAAAGAAAAATAAATTTTAATTGTTTATACAAGGAGAGATTACAGAGTAAATAAGTTACTAGTCTGCCCAACAAAGTGTATCAGTTATAGAAAGAAAATATTGAGTCACCAAGCAAGTCAAAAACACCTTGTAGGTTATACCATTTCTACAAGGTTCAAAACTGAAACAAGCTGAACAATTATACAAAGAGAAAGATTAATACAAATTTCAGGCTAGTGGTAGCTCTTTGGGAAGACAAGTGCAGAGTCATGGCAGTTCTTAGTTAATATTCTAATTTTTAGGTTGTGTGATTGTATAAGTGTTTATTTTCATATGCTTCATAGCTCATAAATACTTAATATATTTTTTTTCTGTATCACGCAATTTGTAAGTAACAATTTAATAATTATAAATGAAGAAGTCACAAAATAAACACTTTTTATATACAAACATCATTTGGGGGAACTTTGGCTGTGATGAAGAGAAGAGAGTCGTACTTGCAAGTGGATGCGAACCACCATGAAACTTAACATTTCCTTCAGAAACGGGTGAGGCTAAAGCATATTTGAATGGTAAGGAATGAGCCAACAGAGAAGATGAATTTGAAGTTGCCAATGAGTCTCATGTCCTTGAGAAGGGAAAAAAAGGATGAAGAGGACATAAGCAAGGATTGCTATTGGAAGAACAAGAAAAAACACTTGATTGTAATGGGGAAGGAAGAGGTGGGCCACAAACATTTGCTTCTAGTAAAAATTATTTGACTTCCTAAACTAAGGTATTGATTCTTCTAAAAATATGCAGAACCACAAGAAAAGGGCCATAGTACCACTTGTACCTAATGGACTTCACTAAGTGGTGTCTCACTACCAGGCATGAAGACAAAGCGTGTTCTCTGGCTTCATGTGTAAAATAAAACAGTCAGACACTGCCAGCCCCCTATCAGTGTCCACTTTGACTTGAAGGCCTCTCTACTTGTCTCAACTACTCTGCCTATAAAGAAGGGACTAAGACAGATTGCTTCTACTCTGTATGAATCTACCTGAAAGATATCCCTCCCTCTCTTCTTATCAGGACCTTGGAAAATGGTATTCAGGGACCCATTTCTTGTTCATCCTCCTAGTATTATGAAAAGAAGCCAACAATATTAAGGTTTCCCTAAGCATCTCACAAGATTTCTTTAAAAGCTGAGTACTGAACTGTATATGATAGAAACATTTTTAGGACTTCTCCCAAGGTTCTTTTAGATTCTCGGAGTATATGGGGCAGTGCATATTTTCACAAGGAGTTTGCGTTTCTAAGGAGGAAAAAAAAAGTCACATTTAAACATTTGAGTGCTTCCAAAAAGCAAACTTTTAGGGGAGAAATTATATTGAATGGGAAATGATTTTTAAAGCTAAGATGAAGCAATGTTGTATAAGTCATATAAATGCAAAGGTTCTTAACAGTGGTGCTGTTATAAAGGCATATATTTTTTTTTAAGCCCACTATAGGTATTAGGCAAGCATCAGGGACAGGTCCTTAGAGAAAGCACACAAATTGAGGAGCTTATCTTCAGATTTCTATATCCAGAATCTTGATTATGTAAAATGTTGATCAACCATAAGTTATAGAAAACTGATTATAAGCTGTATGTCCCAGTTTTTTATTTACAATGAATAAATTATACTTGACAAGATAACTGAAATTAGGCATTTGCTCAGTCCTTTAAGTATCCTTCAAAAGAACAAGTTCCAATTTGCTCGGTCCGACAAGAATTAGGACAAATGGATGTAGGGGAAAGCTATCTGATTCAGCTTGAGTGCAGGTTGGTCTTTCTCTGCTCCAGGCATATGAGGGCTATCTGGAAAGTATCCAGCCATTGCTAATACTATTTTCACATTACATAGCTGGATACTTTCCGGTCAGCTCTCATATGTCTGTCTAGAAAACTAATATGATTCTCTGATCAATTTTTCCCTTAGAAGTGACAGATACAAATGGTACTTAGGTTTTTTAACCATTTTTTTCCTCCTGAGGGCCACCTACCAATGCACTGTGCTCCCTCATAGTATTTTCCCCTTGGCAAAACCAAGAGGCCAATAGGTTATAATTAAGCCAGACCAGAAGCTAGACGCATAACCTATAGCAGTCCTAAAGCTGATCATTACCATTCTCATCTAAATGCCCCTCCTTTTTGGCTATAGTTTCCCCTTCCTGATTCCTTTCCCCTGATTTTGACATAGCAACTTCATTTCATCTCAAGACTCTCACCCTCAACTTGGACATACCAGTTGAAGCTAGTACAGTTACTCTTATCCCTTTAGTTGTTCCTACTCCATCCTACACAGCTTGCTTTTTCTCCAATTTTAAGAGAAAAGCATTTAGTTTTTTGCCATTCAGCATGATGTTAGCTGTAGGTTTTTGGTAGATTCTCATGAATAAGTTGAAACAGTTCACCTCTATCCCTAGTTTTCTGAGAGTTATATCATAAGTGAGTGTTGACTTGTCAAATGTTCTTTCTGCACTGGCTGATATAATTATGTGATTTTTCTTATTTAGTCTAAAGCACATTGGTTGATTTTTTAAATATTGAATCATCCCTGGAATGAATCCCATTTGCTTATGGTGTATAATTCTCCTTATGCCTTTCAAATTCTATTTGTTGACATCAAATCTAAGGATTTTTGTGTCTATACTAATGAGGGTATTGGCCTGTAATATTTTTCCCGTTTGGTATTGTCCTTGTCTTGCTTTGTTGTCAGATCAATACTAGTTTCATAAAATGAATTGGAAAGCGTTCTTTCTTTTTCTGTTTTGAGAAGGAGATCATATGGATTGCCATTAATTGTCCTTTAAATGCTGGGTAGACTTATTCATTAAAGCAATTCGGTCTTGGAATTTCTTTGTGTTAAGTTGTTTGACTTCTAATTCGCTTTCCTTATTATTTATATAGTGTTGTTCAAATGTTCTATTTCCTATTGAGTGAGCTGTAGAAATTTGTGTTTTAAGAGGAAAAGGTCTATTCTATCTAATTTGTCAAATTTCTGTGTGTACACTTATTTGTAGTATTCCTTTGTTATCCTATGATGTTTGCAAAGTCTGTAGTGTTATCCACGACCATTCATAATAATTTATATCTTCCCTTTTTTTTTGTTAGTCTTGCTAGAGGTTTACCAATTTTATTTATACTTTAAGAAAATAGCTTTTATATTCTAGATGTTTTGACACAATGACTAAGCAAATGACATGAAATCTATGTTAACCAGCTTGATGAAAGTATTTTAAATTGTATATGAAAACACTACACTGTACCCCATGTTTGCATTAATGTATACAGTTATCATTTAATAAAAAAAAGAAAATAGCTTTTTGTTTCACTTATTTTCTCTATTGTTTATCTATTTTATGTGTCAATATTTTCTTCTCATTATTCTATTTCCCCTATAAGACCCACTGTGATTACATTGGGCCCCCTCAGAAAATCTACAATATCCTCTTTTCAAAATTCTTAATTTAACTACCTCTACACAGTCCCTTTTGCCATGAAAAGTGACATAAGTCCTAGGCATTAGAACATAAACATATTTCTGGGGCTATTATTCTATGTACCTTATTCCACCCTCTGGCTGACAAGATGCATGCTTACCCCATGTGTAAAGTGCATTCACCCTATTCCAAGATTCTTAAAAGTCTCCACCCATTACAGAATTAAATCAAGTCTAAAATCTCATCTAATTTTTATCAGCTTAGAAATTCAAAATCTCATCATCTACAACATCTAAATTAGTTATGAGTGAGGCTGTGGGAATAATTCATCTTGGTATGTTTTTTCTCTGTACCCACTGGTATTTCTGGGTTGTCAACTTCCTCAGCTCCAACTCTGGGATATATGAGTTAAAAAGAAACCCAAGGCTGTTACTTCCAATGCCATTCCTGAGGTCCCAAGATTCTTAGCAGATTGTCCTTCTTTCATTCTTTTAGAGTCTTACTGTGTTTGTGTGTGTATATGTGTGTGTATACATATATATATATATATATAGTCTAGGTTTTCCAGTTGAATTTACCTAAAGAAATAGAGAAAAGTAGATCTAGACCATAATCTGTTATTGTAAATACAATAAAGCATATTTTTAAAAACTATCTAGGATATTTTACATATGCGTATCTATTCTTGAGAATTTTCTGTGAAATTCTATGTAGCAATATTTTCCCCCCAAAGGAGTTTCAGTTTGTCTGATTAGTCATCAGTATCTAAGTATATCTTAAAATTCTGATCAATAGGATAAAAAGACACTTTATTTGTACTGTAAGTACACTTCAGAGCATTTTGAAAAGGCTTCTGTAGATGGTAAAGAAATGATATTTAGTTCATCCAGGTCTTTAATTTAAATCATCTTGGGTAATGGAAATTAAATTAGCTTTTTAGAAATCCATGTAATCTTTCAAATTTATCTGGAATTTATTCTGTAAATTAATTTAAAAATAATTATGGCCAATGCCAACTAACGGCTCCTCTAATCATTCATCACTAGCCGAAAAAATGTAATAAAAGTAAAATTACTGATGAAAGTAAGACCATATTTAGAGAGAAATGTGTTTTTTAAAGATTTTTGAAATGTATTTTTTTTTTTTTTTAGTTTGGCATGAGTTACGCGTATAGGCTTGAAGAATTACCCTTAGTTGGGCTCACATTCCAAGAATGCATGCATGAGTCACAAATTTTAGCCAATTAGTGCATATTGAGCACAAATTATTTTTCTAGTTCTTTAGAGATATCAAGTATGTGCCAATTATTACGGAATAAATTAAATCTCAGGCATAGTGTTCTGCGGTGCTTCAAAAAGCACTGGGAAAATTTATGAAAAACATTGTAAATATTAAATTACAGATAAATATGTATTACTGAAACATTTTCTTTTAATTCTTTTGATTTTGAAAACAACTTCAAACTTATATAAACGTTGCAAATGATGCGTTTCCAAATATCATCCTTCACTCACATTTATTACCTATTAATATTTTGCCATATTTGTTCCCCCTTTTTCACTAACTCACTCTCTATATATTCAAGTAAGAAATATATTTAATAACATCAATGACACAATATATTCAAATATATTTTATAATTCTTAAGTTATAAACCACATTTTTATATTATACATTTAAATAATGTAATACATATTACTATTATTAGTTTTGCCAAGTTAGTGAATTTAATCATTTGCCAGCAACATGATCCTTACTCCTCGAGACTTTAGTATATAAATCTTAAGAAAAAGACATTTTCTTGACAGTAATATCATCAAATTCTGGAACTTAAAACACTGCTGAAATATTGTTACCTAATATGTCTATATTCCAATTTTCCAAATATTATAACTTCAGATTTTTTTATTGTTTCCCTCCATGGTCCAGGAAGTTGTCCCGGATCACCACTGCATTTAATGGTCGTGTCTCTTTAGTCTCCTTTTATAAGGAAGAGTTTCTCATAGGGCAGACTAGTTGTTTGGTAGAATGATTTCCAACTTATATTTTTCTGATACTTTCCTCTTTATCTTTTTTTCTTTTTGTCTTTTGGCTGGTTCTTCTTTTTAAAAAACATTTTTTTCTTACTTGTATTTGCTTTTTATTTTGTCTCTTCCATTTTATACTAGCAACACAGGGCAATTCTTACTTGGATAATTTGCTTAAAACAATTGCATGAGTGCTAAATATAGAGAGAAATAAACTGAATTTTAGAGCGGGTAGGGATGTGCCTGTGGTTTTAGAGAAGGTTAACAAAGAGGGTTGGATCTAAAATAAAGGTCTTCTGACTCCAAACATCTTTTCCATTTGTTATAAATGCAAAAGAAGCATCTTACAAGGAAGGGTACATGTGAAATTTACCAGGGGTAGAATATAAATGTCTTAACACAATAACTAAGAATATGCCGTGAAGGCTATGTTAACCAGTTTGATGAAAATATTTCAAATTGTACATAAAACCAGCATATTGTACCCCATGATTGCATTAATGTACACAGCTATGATTTAATTAAAAAAAAAAGAATAACATTAAAACAAGGCATTCTTTCTCAGGGATAACACAGGTTGTTTTTTAATTTCAGAATGTTAGGAGGTACACATGTTTTGATAACATACTTTCTTTTTGTACAAATTGAGTCAAAGTTATAAGTGAGCCTTTCACCATATAATGTTTTCTGTACCAAGTAGGTGTAAATTAACCCTCTCCTCCCTAGATTGATTTTCATTGAGATTTACTTCTATATGTTCACCTAAGTGTTGATTAATTCTAACTTGGTACTGAGTACACATGTTTGTTTCCCCATTCCTGTGAAGTTTGGAAGAATGGCTTCCAGTTCCATCCAGGTTGTCATGAAAGATACTAACTTGGCATTTTTTTTAAATGTCTGAGTAATACTCTGCAGTATGCATATACCACATTTTATGCATCCACTCATGTATGGGCACTTGGGTTGTTTCCACATCTTTGTGATTGTGAATTTTGTGATGTAAACATTTGAGTGAAGGTGTCCT
Source organism: Otolemur garnettii (assembly GCF_000181295.1). Taxonomy (NCBI): domain Eukaryota; kingdom Metazoa; phylum Chordata; class Mammalia; order Primates; family Galagidae; genus Otolemur; species Otolemur garnettii. The sequence continues at coordinate 8,209,343 of NW_003852446.1, forward strand.
TTTATTAAATGACCTTTTTTACTTTGGGTAAATACTCAGCGGTGGTAATCCTGGATCACATGGTAGGTCTACTTTTAATTCTTCGAAGTATCTCCATAGTACTTTCCACATGGTAGGTCTACTTTCTAGTACTTTCCTGGATCACATGGTAGGTCTACTTTTAATTCTTTGAAGTATCTCCATAGTACTTTCCACAGAAGTTGTACTAGTTTGCAGTCCCATCAACAATGTATAGAGTTCTTTTCTCTCTGCATCTACACTAGCATCTATTGTTTTGGTACTTTTTAGTATAAGCCATTCTCATTGGAGTTAGGTGATCTCATTATGGTTTTGATTTTCATCTCCCTAATGATTAGAGATGTTGAGACATTTTCATGAATGTGTTGGCCATTAGTATAGCCTTATTTGAAAAGATTATGTTCATGACTTTTGCCACTTTTTAATGGGGTTGTTTGGTTGATTCTTGTTGATTTGCTTTAGTTCTTTATAGATTATGGTTATCAGTCCTTTATCAAATATACTATATATAGAATACAAATACTTTCTCCCACTCTGTGGGGTGTCTATTTGTCCTTTTTATTGTGTCTGTGGCTATGCACAATCTTTTTAATTTTATCAGGTCCCATGTATTTATTTATTTGTGTTGTTCCTTTTAGGGACATCATGAATTCTTTGCCTAGAATGAAACCTATAAAAGTTTTTCCAACATTTTCTTCTAGAATTCTTATAGTTTCATGCCTTAGGTTTAAGTCATTTATCCACCATGAGTTGATTTTTGTGAGTAGTAAGAGGTGATCCTGTTTTATTCTTTTACATGTGACTATCCAGTTTTCCTAGCACCAGTTATTGAACAGGCATTATTTTCCTCAGCGTATGTTTCTATCTGTTTTGTCAAAAATCAGATGAGACTACAAGGAAGATTTTATCTCTGAGTTCTCTGTTATGATCTGTCTATGTCTTCATTTTTGTGCTAGTACCATGCTGTTTTGCTCAGTATACCCTTGTAGAATAGCTTGAAGTCTGATAAAGTGATGTCTCCTGCTTTGCTCTTATTACATAAGGTTGCATTGGATATTCAGAATCTTTTCTGGCTCCACATGAATCATAGAGCTAATTTTTCTAGATCTGCAAAAATGGCATTGGTATTTTCATGGGAGTTGCATTGAATCTGGAAATCACTTTGAGTAGTAAAGCCATTTTAACAATATTGATCTGCCAATTCATGAGCATGATATATTTTTCCATATGTTTACATCTCCTACAATTTCTTTCCTCAGTTTTTCATAATTCTCCACGTAGAGGTTTTTCACTTCTTTGTTAAGTATATTCCTAGGTATCTTATTTTCTTTGTTGTTACTGCAAAAGGTATTATGTCTTTGATTTGATTCTCAGTTTGACTGTTGTTGGTGTATGTGAAAGCTAAATAATTCTACATGTCATAGCATGGTAGAAAACATTTGCATGCTATACATCAGACAAAGGGATGATAACCAGAATCTACAAAGAACTTGAACTAATCAGTAGGAAAGGATCAAACAACCTCATTAAAAAGTGGGCAAAAGACATGAGCAGAATCTTTTCAAATGAAGATAGGCTAATGGCCAACAAGCACATGAAAAAAAAATTCTCAACATATCTAATCATTAGGGAAATGCAAAACCATCTTAAGATATCAGCTAACTCCAGTGAAAATGGGCATACCAAATAACCTGAAAGTAACAGATGCTGGTGAGGATGCAGAGATAAAGGAACACTCTTATACTATTTGTGGGACTACAAACTACAAACTCTGTGGAAAGTAGTATGGAGTTACCTCAAGGAACTAAAAATAGACCTACCATTTGATCCAGCAATACCACTACCAGATAGTCACCCAAAGAAAAAAGCAATTTTATTATTAAGACACCTCTACTTGAATGTCTACAGAAGCATAATTCACAATTGTAAAGTTGTGGAAATAACCTAAGTACTCAAATACACGAATGGATTAATAAAATGTGGTATATGTATGGAATGCTGTTCAGCCATGGAAAATGGTGACACAATATCTTTTATAACAATCTGGATGGAATGTAGACCATTCTCCTAAATGAAGTACCATGAGATGGAAAAATGAATACCACATGCATTCAATACTAAATTTGAACTAGTTGATCAAAACTTATGTACACATATGGAAGCAAAACTCAGTGGAATTCAAGTAGGTAGAAGGGGAGAGAAAGGGATAGATCAATTCTTTTCTAATAGGCACATCACATATGTTCTGAGTAAAGGGCACACTTATAACTTTGACCAAAATTATACAAAAGCAACCTATGTAACCAAAATGTGTATACTCTTGTGATATTCTGAAATTTTTTTTAAAAAGAGTGAAAATAGGCTAAAATATTGGTCTTAATCTAATGAGAAGAAATTCAAGAGGAATTAGTATGAGGGAATGTCAGTTGATTCAATAAACTACCTAGAAAAGTTTTTAGCTGGTTAAAGAGAAGTTTGTGAGAAAGACTCAGGAGATTTAATGATTGCAAGACCAACAAAAGTCAACACGATTATGTGGTCACCAGAAAAAGCCACTAGTATCTTATCCCTTATCAGTAGACATATTTAATCTAGAAGTCAGGAAGTAATGGCTCTCTTTTAGCTTAGATTGCCATATAACCCAAACTTTTAATTCCAAGCACTCCACTGGAGTCAAAGGACTAGACAATTTAAAATGCATTTGGAAGACACCAAGTAGAGTGATAGAAGGACTCTTAAATTATCAAGATGGCTAATGGCTGAAGGAAGGTTGGACAAAATTTACCAAATGTTTTAGAAGGAAAAATTAGTATAATAGAAAACTTAACAAATATGAACATGGTCAGTTATGAATAGCACAATTAACATAGCTAAAGAAATTCTAAAAATGTACTTACAAACTGAATCTAGCAACATGTTATAAAATACCATTATGTGTTATATGCTTTCTTCTTATAATGTAATGTGGTTCAACATAAGAATGGCTATGAATCAATTTATAAAGTCAGAGAAAAATATGATAAATCAATAAGAGGTTTAAAAGGCAACTGATTAAAAGCAGGTCCATTTATGTTTTGAAAGTTAAGCAAAAAAACAAAACTCATTAAATTAGAAACATATGGGCAGGTTTAAAACATGATGGTTTATATATTTCTCATACTGATAGCATTATGCTAACTGGTAAAGCAATATGCTTTCTGACTAGAATCAGAGATATGATAAATATGATGATTCCTATTACTTTTATTTAACATAACTTAAGATATAAGACCAGGGAAATAAATAGGTTATAAATACAGCAAAGCCATAGGCAACATTATCATTGATTAAAAATTATAGCATTATTTGTCCTATAATAATCACAATAATAATTTTTTTAATAATAAAAATATTTCTACATAAGAAATATACAAATAAAATTCAAACATACCAGAAAATCTAGTTAGAAGGTACAATGGAATATATATTGCCTTCATATTTAACAATGAAACATAAAGTACCTAAGAGTAAACTGGATAAAAAATGTGCAGGGCCCATAGGTAGAAAACTATAAAACTTGACTAAAGACCATAAAGAACACTTAGAACACTTTAATAAATCAAAGAAACAACAAATTATGTTGTTGGTTAGAAATACTAAATATTTTTAAGATGCCAACCTTCTTCAAAGTATTCTCTAAATCAAATATAACTTCAAAAAGCCAGGGATTTTTTACTTCGATTTTGTAAGATGTGCAAATAAACAAAGGATGAAAGGGAAACATTTTCAAAGTAGGACTTGCCTAACTAAATATCATAATATGTTCTAGAGTAGTTAAAATACTATAGTGATTTTATGGGAATTGACAAACCAGACAGACAGGGCAAAAATTCCAGGGAAAATGTATATTTAAAAATTTGTTATTCTAACATAAAGTAAACCAATAAAGAAAGAAAAGATACTGCAATATATTGTGCTGAAGAAGCACTATTAAGAAAAAAAAATAAATTAACCTCTGTTTGACTCCAAAATAAATTACAGATGAATGAATGATTTGTATATTATCTTAGATCTAGGGGATTTTTCTAAGCATAAAAATAAATAGAGAAGCTGATTTTAAAATTACACATCTAGGCTTGGCGCCTATAGCTCAACCGGCTAAGGCGCCAGCCACGTACACCTAAGGTGGCGGGTTCGAATCCCCAGCCCGGACCCGCCAAACAACAATGACGGCTGCAACCAAAAAATAGCCAGGCGTTGTGGCGGGCGCCTGTGGTCCCAGCTACTTGGGAGGTGGAGGCAGGAGACTCGCTTGAGCCCAGGAGTTGGAGGTTGCTGTGAGCTGTGACGCTATGACACCCTACCGAGGGCCACAAAAAAAAAAAAAAAATTACACATCTAATTTCTAAATATTCATTTTTAAAGGTTACAAGAAACAATTAGCAGAACTAAAAAACAAAATTAAAGCCAGGGAAATATCTGAAATTGACAAAAGACAAATAGATTTATATATAAATACCATTTAAGGTAAATAAATACCTCCCCCAGTGGAAAAAAAATAAGAAGGCAAATGACATTAGTGGGAAATTAACAAAAGAAAAACTAAAAATGATGAATAGACATATGAAATTGTTTCAATCTCAGAAACATTAAAGAAATTAAAAGATATTTTACCTACATTAATTGAATCATTCAAAACATGGTTATTTATGACTAACTTTATGCCAGGTAAGTTGTGGTTCACTAAGAACATGGAGATAAATGAGAATATGTTGCCCTCATGATAAAAGAGAGAATTATCAAATTTAAAAATAATCACATGTATAAAGTTACAATTACACAAGATGAGGAAGTTCCAGCTTCTAACTTAGTGCTTATAGCTAACTATCTGGTATTGTGTACTTAAAAATTTGTTAAGGAGGTGGAGCTCATGTTATATGTACTACCATCTAATGAAAGAAAAATAACCAACAAAAGGAAACTTATGAAGGTGATGAGTATGTTTGTCAATTAGATTGTAGTGATGGTAACATAAGTGTTTACAATGTGCTTGAACTCATCAAATTACATATATTATGTGCAGATTTTGTTTACCAATTATACCTCAAAGATTCTGAGTAGAGAAAATACAAAGGAACATACAGGCAAAATAACAGCATCATTTCAAAAAATGGTAAGTATACAAAGAATGTGAAGTAGGAAAGATGGATATAGAGCAATAGGAAAAAAAACATTAAAATGGGAGAAAATGAACACAATCTTTTTTTTTTTTTTATTGTTGGGGATTCATTGAGGGTACACAGAACCAGGTTACATTGATTGCTTTTGTTAGATAAGAACCCTCTTATAATTGTGTCCTGCCCCAGAAAGGTAAAGCATCACAAGAATGGAGAAACAAGAATTCTATGTACTCAATTCTAATATGAGGATAATTAAGGTCCTAGTACACAGTGGGGGATGAGGGATGGGGAGAGCTGAACACAATCTTTTCAAAGGTTAATCTGGCAATGTGCATCACTACTTTTAGAAATGTTCATAACTTTTTAAACCTTTTTACTTTGAAATAATTTATGACTCACAAGATGTAACAAAATTAGGCATGTGCAACTCTATCAAACTAAAATGCTTCTGCGCAGCAAAGAAAACGATCAGAAGAGTGAATATGCCATCTATGGAATAGGAGAAAATAATTGCAATCAATAAATCTGATAAGGCATTAATTTCTAAAACACATGAGGAACTCCTACACCTCAGATAGCAAGAAAATTAATAATATGATTTTAAAATGGGCTGAACACTTGAATAGATCTTTTTCCAAAGAGGACAAACAAATGGCCAACAGGTGATTCAAAAAGGTGCTCAAAATCACTATTAGGGAAATGAAAATCAAAACCATAATGAGATAATCACCTCTCACCTGTAAAAGATGGCTACCATGAAGGAAGGGAAGGGAAAGGAAGAGAAGGGAAGGGAAGGGAAGGGAAGGGGAGGGGAGGGGAGGGGAAGGAATGGGAAGGGAGGGAAGGGAAGGGAAGGCAAGGGAAGGGGAGGGGAGGGGAGGGCAGGGAGGGGAGGGAAGGGGAGGGAATTTGGTGACGATATGGAGAAAATGGAATGATTCTACTTATATGAAGTACCTAAAATGGTCAAACTTATAGAAGCAGACAAAACAATCATAAGACTTCTTTACTATATTTGTATTTATTTTAGTTTTTTAATACTTAGGGTTTTGATTAAAAAACATCATGAATCTACCTTTTTTGTGTGTGTGCAGTTTTGCCTGGGGCCGGGCATGAACCTGCCACCCCCTCTCTCCTTGAGCCACAGGCACCACCCTGAATCTACCTTTTTAAGTATTGTTATCTTTAAACCCAATGTTGTGAGTAGATCTCTAGAACTTATTCATTTTGCTTCACTGAAATTATACACACATTGATTAGCAAGTCCTCATTTCCCCCCTACCCCTAGCAATTACCTTTCTATCTTTGTTTCTATGAGTTTGACTATTGTAGGTACTTCATATAAGTGGGGTAAGTAGATTCTATATTTGTGGAGCCCAATCACAGGGATTTTAATGTCTTTCTGAAGATTTATCGTCATCTCTCTGGGTGGGTACATGGAACAGTTCATTTTCCATTCACTAGGATGACAGTCTTTCAAGCATCTTGGCTTTATTCCCAGGTCTCAGTTCCCATGTTCAAACTAAAGTAAGTAAAGTTGTTGTCATTCATGCTTTTGTGGGCATTAATATCAAGACTGCTATTATTGGGCTAGTAACATGTCCAGGGCTACAACAAAATCAGAATGTATCCATGGGATTTTGACTCAGGAATTTCTTCAGTTCTGGTTTGTGGAGAGTTCATAGTTTTGAGGTGAACTATACAGGTTTGAACTATACAGGTTTTAATTTTATGCTATTTTAAACTGCACACGAACTTCATGGCCACCCTGTATATTAAAATATATTATGTTTATCCAATATCGCTAGATTTTACTAGGAGTTTATGCACTGCCTGAGTGAACCATTTTTCTGTATACTGAAATCTTTAACTAATTTCCTATTGTTAGACATTAGCTTATTTTTAGTTCTTCAACACAGGATGCAATAAACATCCTTACATGTGCATATTTTCACATGCCTATCTCTGATGGAGAATTCTTATCTTTGTCTCTTATAGATAGATTCCTAGAAATGTCATTGTTCAGAAGATATGAACAAAAGACAGCAACTGATAGAAAAAAGGAGCAGACACATAGATTAATGAGGCAGAATAGAGTCCAAAAAGTATATACAAACATATCCAACTTATTTTCCTCATAAATAAATAAGCAATGGAATGGAGGAGAAATGATCTTTTCAATAAATAATGTTGGAAAAGTGGGTATCTATCCATGGGCCAAAAATAAACCTTTTCTGTTTATTTTTTTGGTTTTAGTGGGGTTCATTTGGTTTATAATGATTTTATTTCAAAATATGGGGTTGCGAATTTTTTTGGTTACATGGATCACTTTTGCAGTAGCAAAATTACAGTTATGAAGTAGCAACAAAAATTACTTTATGGTTGGGGGTCACCACAACATGAGGAACTGTATTAAAGGGTCACAGCATTAGGAATGTTGAGAACCACTGACCTAAACTATAGATCTTACTACAATTTCTCAGTTTTTACATGGACTTATCTGTGTTTGGGGCATGTAGTGCTATGAAATTTTATCAAACGTATAGATTCATATAATGACCACCATAGTCAGGATACAACAGTGTTCTATCACAGAAAAAGTCAGTCATCATACCATTTATAGTCAATCTCTCCCAACTCTAACCTCTGGAAACCATGAATCCATTCTCCACCACTATACTTGTATCACTTTGAATATACTATGTAAAAGGAATCGTAAAGTATATAACCTTATGAGATTGACTTTTCCCCCATTCAGCATAATACCCTAGAGATTCATCCAAGCTTTTGTGGGTATCAATAATTCATTTCTTTTCATGGCTGAGTAGTATTCCCATTACATGGATGAACAAGTTTCTTTATCCATTGACCCACCAAAGGACATAAGAAATTGCCATACTGTTCTCTGAGAGTTGTAGCATTTCATATATTCACCAGAAATGTATGATAGATTCAGTAGTTCCATATCTCACCAGTACTAGGTATTGCCACTATTTTCTATTTTAGCCACTCTGAATTCCTTCTCTGTGTTGTCTTGAAATTCACTGAGCTTCTTGAGGACAGCTATTTTAAATTCTTTGTCTGAAAGTTCACATATCTCCATCACTCTGGAATTGGTCATTGGCACCTTATTTAGTTCATTTGGTGATGTTTTCCTGGATGTTCTTGATGCTTATGAATGTTCATTGATATCTGGGCATTAAAGATTTAGGTGGTTATTTTAATCTTTGCAGTCTCAGCTTATTTGAATTTGTCCTTCCAGAGAAGGCCTTACAGATACTCAAAGGGAATTAAATGCTGTGATCAAAGTCTTTGGTTCCTGTGGCTGTATTAGCACTAGGGGTATCTCAAGCCCAGTAATGCTGTGACTCTTGCAGGCCCCAGGCAGTACCACCTTGGTGGACTTGGGTAAGATATGGGAGAATTCCCTGGATTTCTAAGCAAAGTCTTACACTCCCCTCACTCTCTGTGCTGGGCTTCTGGAGTCAGAAGAGTGACCTTGATACTCCCTCATGGCCAGCAGTGCCAAGTCACACCTAAGTCCATTCCAGTCTCACATAAACCCCATAGTGACTGTTGCCCAGCTGTCTCTGATGTTTATTCAAAGCCCACAAGCTCTGTAGTTGGCATGTGGTAAATCCTGCCAGGACTAGATCCTTCCCTTCAGGGCAGCATGTTTCCTTCTGGCCTAGGCTGGGACCAGAAATGTCATCTAGGAACTAAGGCCTGGACTTGGGACTTCAGAAATCTTCTTGGTACTACTTTATTTTAACATGGCTTATCTGGTACCCAAGTTGCAAAAACGTTTGTGAACCAGCACAAAGAGTAAACAAACCAGAGTGGGAATGGTGGGAAATTGGAAAAATAAATCACACAAGAGACACAGATTGCACAAAAGATAAAGAGATGGGATCGGAAGGTCTGGCACAGCTGATGACTGCAGCCAGCACCTAACCATGTGAACAGCTTTATTTATATAGTACCTAAATAAAGTTGCTTATATTAGCAATGTTGCAAATCAGCAAGGAAGGCAAGTGGGAATATTTTCATATTGCTAGGTTGAGGGGAAGTAATTGGATAAGTAAAAGGAGTTTTATCACAAGCAATATTCTTTATTTATTTTTTATTTTTTTAATTTATTGTTCATTCATTGAGGGTACAAGACATAAGCAATATTCTTAATGAGGTGAATCTTAGTACATTGGTTAAAGATTAACTTTAGTGAGAGAAGGCTATGTGCCTTTAGGCAAAAGATAGCAAAGTATACAGAAGCTATGACTTCTGGCAGAGGGAGCAAGGAGAAGGGACTATTGCTGTTTTAGGAAGGGAGGAGAAGCAGTTGGAGGCCATTCCTTGAATGCACCTCCTGGGCTATGGGGGTCCTTCTGCCTCACAATCCACACTCCACACAAATAAAAAGTTCTCTGAACTCCTCTCTTTCCTTCCCCCAAAAAGGAAGAAGACTCTCTTAGCCACACTGCCCATAGTTGGGAGAAAAGGGATTGGCTTGGCTGCCACCACTGGTATCTTACTAAATCACATGCACCCCAAGTCCACTGGCTCCATAACAGCACAGTCACAATAATTGCTCAAGTACTGCAGTTTCGTGGTCCAATTGCCTTATGAATTTAGTCCAGGCCCCAGACTGGTTTTTGTCAGGCAGTGGTGGAGCTAGCCAGAACTCAGGTTTCATAGGGCTGGTCAGGCTGATCTAAATGCTTCTTCTGAGAATGGGAGAAAGAATCCTTATTTAACAAAAGGTGCTAGGAGAACTAGTTACCCACATGTAGAAGACTGAAACTGAATCCACAACTCTCACCATGGACAAAAATCGATTCTCATTGGATAAAAGATTTAAATTTAAGACACCAAACAATCTAGAAGAGAGTGTGGGGAAAACACTTAAAGATATTGCCCTGGGAAAAAAACCTTTGTGAGGGAGACCCTGGCCCCCAGCAATTCCGACAACACCAAAAATAAATAAGTGGGATTTGATCAACTAAAAAGCTTTTCCACAGCTAAGGGTACCACAAGCAAAGAAAACAGATACAGCCTTTGGAATGGGAGATTTTTGCATGTTATGAATCTGACAAAGGTCTGATAACTAGAATCTACAGAGAACTCAAATTAAACAATAAGAAAAGTGAAAACAACCCTCTCTGTAAGTGGGCAAGAAATTTGAACAGAAACTTCTTCAAGGATGACATGTGAAAATGCTCATTGTCTTTAATCATCAGAGAAATGCAAATCAAAACCATTCTAAGGTATCACCTAACCCCAGCAAGATTAGCCCACATTACAAAGTCCCAAAACACCAGAAGCTGGCATGGATGTGGAAAGAAGGGAATACTCCTACACTGCTGGGTGGACTGCAAACTAATACAGCCTTTTTGTAGAGAAGTATCCTCAAAGATCTAAAAGTAGACCTTTCATTTGACCCTGTAATCCTATTACTAGGTATCTAGAAGAACAAAAATCATTTTACCACAAAGACATTTGCACTAGAATGTTTATTGTGGCTCAATTCATAATTGTCAAGTCATGGAAGCAACCTAAGTACCCATCAACCCATGAATGGATCAACAAACTGTGGTATATTTATACCATGGAATATTATTCAGCCATTAACAAAGATGGAGACTTTACATCTTTTACATTTACCTGGATGGAGTTGAAATACATTCTTCTTAGCAAAGTATCATAAGAATGGAAAAATAAATATCCAATGTACTCCATACTAATATGAAATCAATATACAAACAATTGTACACTCATAAGAACAATAAAATACTAATATAGCCCAATTTGGGGGTAGAGGAAAGTAGGAGGGGGGAGGACATTTGGCAGAAGGTGGGATGGCATGAGGCAGGATCTCATCTAATGTGTATATTGTGAGGGTGTATAACATGCCCCCTAGGTGTGGGGCTCTTCTACAAATGGAACTTTACCCTGAAAGTGAGAATAATATAACCTAAAAATTGTACCCTCATATTAATTTGAAAAAAATTTTAAAAATACTCAAACCCCCCCAAAATGCTCCTTCTAAGGATACCAGCAGAATTCTGCCCTGTGTTATGCTACCTTGTATTGAGGAGACCCTGAGTTTCAATGCAAAGCCTTCACTTTCTCTCCTTGGGCTGCACAGATTCTCTCTCCACTGGTCATGCTGGCATAGCACCATGGGGGGTGGGGGGGTGGCATAGGCCATGCCACATTGTCTTTTCTGCTCTCTTCAGTGCCTCTTTCCTTGATATAATGTTAAAATCAAGTAGTATCATTGATCACCTGATTTCTGGTTCTTTGGAAGGTGCTTGTTTGCAAAGATAGTTGTTGAATTTGGTATTCCACCTGAGGGAGGATCATTGGAGGTTTTTATTCAGCCACATTGCCCTGAACCCTTTAACTTTAACATTTATTTTTGTAGCAAGCCTTTGAATTCCAGTCTATTTCTTACAGCATATCTTAATTTAAGCTATTCAACTTTCAAGAGCTCAATAGCCATATGTGGCTAATGGCTGCCATATTGGACAGTGCAGATCATGAAATTAGTGTGTATAAAATGGGAATATGACTCATTTATTCAACCATGACTCATTGAGCACCTACCTTGTGCCAGATAGGAAACCTTCAGTGCCCTCAATAGAAAAATCTCTTGCCAACATGTGGCTTATAAATCAATGTGTGTGGAGGAAGAGGAGAAGAGAACATGGAGTAACACATAATTAACTAAAAAATATGTATTATGCTATATGGTGACATGTGCTATAGAAAAAACAAGATGACTCATAAAGATGACTGTTGTGTGTGGAGGAGTATAAAGGATTATGAGGGTATTATTTTATATCAAGCAATCAGTGAAAGCCCCACTAATCAGGTTAAATTTGAACAGAGACTTTCAAACAAGAATATCTGGGAAAGACAGCCACTGTGAGTTTTTAAAAGAACTCAATGCATGGATTAAACAGAGAATTAGATATAGCAGAAGGAAGTATTAGGACTCAATTCAGAAAATAAAATATAATAAATATTTTGAAAAGCTTTCTAGCTACAAAATAGCTATATAAATATAAATGACCAGAAGGAGTGATTTAAATTTACAAGCCTATTAAAAACAAATCTCAATCAGTACTGTCAAAACTAAATATAATGTGAGTCACATACATACTTTTGGGTAAACAATCAATCAGACTCTTAATGGGGAGTCCATGTCCTATGTTTTTCAGAAACACAGGTTTAGATGACTAAACAGTCCTCCATTTTGAAAATTCCCAAGGGCCAAAGTGGAAACATAAGAATGATGCCAGTGAGGGCTCATGATCAGTGGGAATATTCCATAGGAGGCACTGTTTTGTCCCTCCCTAGCCCCAAGTTGGAAGCCACAACCCTCCCACGATGGTACCCAGCCAGAATCCACAACCTTCCCACAATGGTGCCAGGTCAGCAGCCACAACCTTCCCACTATGGCACCCAGCCAGTAGCCACAACCTTCCCACGATGGTGGCCCAGCTGGCAGGTACAATCTTTTCAGGATGGTGCCCAAGTTTGCAGCCACAACCCTACCAAGCTGGCAGCCACAACCCTCTCAGGCTGGCAGCCACAACCCTCCGATGATGGCACCAAGCTGGCAGCCATGGACCTACCCACCACTACCCCAGCTGGCAGCCATGATCTTCCAAATATGGCAGCCCAGCTGGCAGTTACGACCTTCCCACGATGGCACCCAAGTTTGAATCTGCACCCTCCTAAGTTGGCAGCCACTCCCCTACCACAATAGTGGCCCAGCTGGCAGCCACGACCTTCCCATTATGGTGCCCAGGGGGCAGCCATGACCTTCCCATGATGGTGGCCCAGCTGGCAGCTACAACCTTCCCAGTGTAGCACCCAAGTTTACAGCCACAACCCTCCCAAGCTGGCAGTCATGACCCTCCCACAATGGAGCCCAGCCAGCAGCCACGACCCTCTCACAATGGTGCCCAGTTGGCAGGTGCCACCCTCCCACAATGGCACCAAAGCTTGCAGCTACAACCCTCCCAAGCTGGTAGCCACGACCCTCCCACAATGATGCCCAAGTGGCAGCTATGACCTTCCCACAATGGCTCCCAGCCAGCAGCCATGACCTCCCCACCAAGGTGCCCAGAGGGCAGCCACAATCTCACCATCATGGCGCCCAGCTGCAGCCATGACCTTCCAACTGTGGCAGTCCAATTGGTGGCCACTACCTTCCCACAATGGCTCCCAAGCTTGCAATCATGACCATCCCCAAGTTGGCAGTGATGACCTTCCCATCATTGTGTCCAACTGGCAGCCACTACCCAATGGCGCCCACCCAACAGCCACAACCTTTCCATGGTGCCCCTCAGCCAGCAGCAATGACTTCCCACAATGATGCCCAAGCTTGCAACCACAACCCTCCCACCATAGTGGCCCAGGCAGCAGCCACAAACTTCCCACCATGGTGCCCAGCTGGCAAACATGACCTTCCCATCATGGCCCCCAGCTGGCAGTCGTGACCTTCCCACAATAGTGCCCAAGGTTGCAGCCATGATCCTCCCAAGCTGGCAGCCACAACCCTCCCGCAATAGTGCCCAGCCAGCAGCCATGACCTTCCCACCATGGCAGCTTAGCCTGTGACTACGACCTTCCCATGATGGCACCAAACTGGCCACCATGACCCCCCCCCCACCATGGTGCCCAGCCACAGACATGACCTTCCAACTATGGCAGCCCAGTTGATGGCCACACTTGCAGCCACAACCCTCCCAAGTTGGCAGCTACAACCTTTCCACCATAGTGCGCAGGCGGCAGCCATGACCCTCCCACTATGGCCCCAAGCCAGAAACCACAACCTTCCCATGATAACACCCAGCTGGCTACCATGACCTTCCCACTATGGCACCCAGCCAGCAACCACTACTGGCCCATGATGGGGCCCAAGCTTACAGTCACAATCCTCCCATGATAGTGCCCAGCAGGCAGCCAGACCTTCCCACCATGGTGCCCAGACAGTAGCCATGACCTGCCCATGATGGCAACTCAGCTGGCAGCCACCACCTCCCCACTATGGCACCAAGCCGGCAACCATGACCTTTCAACTATGGGCCCACCTGGCAGCCATGACCTTCCCACAATGGTGCCCAAGCTTGCAGCAACAATCCTCCCAAGTTAGCAGCCATGACTTTCCCATCATTCTACCCTGCTGGCAACCACAACCTTCCCACATGGTGCCCAGCCAGCAACCATTACCAGCCCAAGCTTGCAGCCAAGACTCTCCCAAGCTGGTAGTCATGACCTTCCCATGATGGCACCTGGCAGTAGCCACGCCCTTCCCACGATGGCGACCCAGCTGGCAGCTATGACCTTCCCACTATGGCTGCCCAGCCCTCAGCCATGACCTTCCCTTGATGGCACCCAGCTGGCAGCCACGACCCTCCCAAGCTGGTAGTCATTACCCTTCCACAATAGTGCCTAGCTGTGGTCACAACTTTCCCACAATGGCGCCCAGCTGGCAACGACAAAGTTCCCACAATGGTGGCCCAGATAGCAGCCAAGCTTGTGGGAGATCCACCCCACCAGGTATTTAAACCCTACCGCTGAACACCAAGTCCACCCACTTGTCTAAGATCTCCACATTAGTTCTAATGCTGTCCAGCACAAGAACAAAATCCTAGGTGACAGCCTTTTCATCTCCAGTAGTCTGTGTGAGGGCTGGCCAGCTGGCTGGTCTCCACCTGTTTCCATGTACTTGCCTTCTGTGCTGGCTGTTCTTAGCTTCTGACTTTCTCTCTGGTTCACCACTGCCTCATTGTGCCCTGGGAGTGATGACTCCAGATAGGTTCCCCACTCATCAGAGATGACTGTTTTTTTTTTTTTTTCTCCTGCCTCCCCAGGAGCCAGCTAGTAGGCATGTGTTTCTAGCCTGCCATGTTGCTCCACCAGGAAAATTTTCAAAGATCATTAATTAAATTATTTTCAAAAGAAGTTCAAAGCATAGTAAGTATGTTCTTTTCTGTTGCACTCTTTATTTTTTTTGATCCACATAATTTAAGCATGCCACAGAAATTTAACTGTAGGTTCAAGTGTGCTATAAAATAAAAAAGGCTGAAAACACTGGATTATACTGTTGAGTCCAGTAAATAGTGTTTTTAGAAATGCTTTTATAGAAAAGACTATAGAATATGTTATTGCATTTATTTTCTGCGACTAATGAAGGAATAAAAATCCATGTTTGTGTGTGTTTTAAAACATTCTGTTGTGTAAGTTAAATAAAATGAAAGCTGAATGTAAAAAAATAAATAGGTAAAGTTAATTTTAATAATATATTTTACTAAAAATTTAATAATACATTTAACCTAATATATACAAAATATTATTTCAACATGTGGCACTAACCAATAACATGCTTAGTAGCCACATTTAGTTATCAGCTACCATGTTAGTGTAGTCCCAGATGCTTTTTAAATTGCTACAAATAGCCTTTTAAATGCTTAAACCGGATAAACTAAGACTTCCAAAGTAAAAGAAAAGAAGCTAATGCTGTGGACATCTAGGAAATCCTGCCCTTCTCAGAAACTTCTGTTCTTTTGTTTTTATGGCAATGTAGGTATTGAGCAATATGGTTTTGGCTAACTGGTCAATTAGAGGATTAGTAAAAGTCTGAACTTCTATCCCGATCCTTCTATTTTGAAGATAGACACACAGAAAGAGAAGGACATAAAGGGAGACACTTGAAGTAGCAAAAAAGTAAGAGAGACACGGGGAGAAAGCTAGCATGTGTGCATACAAACACACACACGCACAAGAGTGGCAAATGAATTAGAGAGAGAGAAGCTCCTCTCCAGCTTAGATTGGAAATTCAGCACAGGTGCCTAAACACACACGCACACACGGGGGAAGAATGGCAAAGAAGGCAAGAGATAGGGAGCAAAGGAAATAAAGAGGGAAGGAGGGAGGGAGAGAAAGAGAGGAAAGGACAGGATGGGAGGAAAGAAGAGAAAATGGGAGGGAAGGGAGAGAGAAAGGAAAAGACGGGAGGAGAAGCTCCTCTTCAGCCCATATTAGAAATTGAACATGGACCCTCTTCCCTCCCCTTGAAGCAATAGGATCCTCCATTTTAAGTTGTCCTCCCAAAGCACCACTCCATGGCAAAGGACACCACTGACTACAGTGACTATGGTCTGAAACTCATGAATTTATCCATTTCAACCTTTAGTCAAGAGTCCACTTCTCCAGAGAGAGCAGACTTGAAATCAATCACTATGGAGGGTAAATGAAGGAACTACATTCAGCGGAGACATGGGAATAATTGCAGACGTATGCTCTACCAGCACCTTTAAAATGTAGAATGTGATTAACTGTTTTTACCTCATAATTCTCTAAAAGCAAAGCCGTATCTCATATCCTGGGTTCCTCAGCTAGTAAATATATAGATAGATTGATAGATGGAGATATACTAAAATGGACACAGCTTTGTGTATACCTGTTTTTAAATGCAGTTACCTTTTGACAACTATTAATTTTATTGACAAATGTATTCCTCTTGATATCATCTTAAAGTGTGATATGGGTCTGTTGACAATCCTAAAATGCCTTGAATCTAAGCAAGGACTTTATTTCAAGATACAAAGTAACACTATAATAAAAGCCCCATGGACTGTGAATCTGATGTCTATATCAGAGTTATATCAGGAGTTATATTTTTAAATAGCAAGATGACCCTATCGACCAATTACCCCGTCAGATTACTTACATGTCAAATTATCACATTGGATGATAGGATTCACTCTGGTTTTTATAAATTATGATTCTACTTCAATAAGGAAAAATGATAAAACAAAATGTTTTCATTCTGTATTAGATAGAATGCAATGTGATAAGACTGGTTTGATACATGAGGCCATACTAGATCTTACTAAGTCTATCTGCTGCAAGGCACCTAGATAATTTCACAAGAAATAGATACTTAAGAAACAATATGAACTCCAGTTTCCCTATTTCAATCCATCAATAACTTCCATAAGTGTAAGAGTATATACATCTGTGTATGTTGGAGTTATAGAGAAGGGCAGTTCTTAACGTGTAAATATCGAACTGAACAATAATTTACTTTTGAAAAACCAGTAGTCAAGCAACTTCATAATTAATCTAAAGAAAATGAAAATATATGTATGTTCAGAGATGGTTTCCCAGTACCATTCACAGTGGTCATTCATTTTCATTTCAAATGTCAACTTTTCTGAAACTGCCTGCTACCGGGTTAAACCTTGCAGTTAAGTTATTCTCAGGTTTTCCTTTCATCTGACAAGTTTCACATCTAAAATGTTGCTAACCCATATGGATGGATACTTCATCATAGAATGACTTTGTTTGCCACCTTCCTAGGGTACAAAATCTGGAATGCACATTTCATTTATATTATTTTGTTCTTGCAGCTGCCCAATACCAAATTCAATGACATATATAATTTGGTCACTTATTTCAATATTCAGACTTCACAGAAGCCTCTGCCCAGAACCAGCAATCAGCAGGACCAGCACAACACTGCCAGAGATTCTACAAAGGCAATTCAAACAACCCTATAATTTAACTTTTATTTGCATGTAATAATGTTTGTATAGTATTTCAAATTGAAATGTAATTAGTTTAAAGACTTACTATACAGAGTTTTGGGTAAGCATCACTGATTTCACAAAGACAGGCAAAGGCCACCTAATATATTTTCCAGTACAATTAGTTTTTTGATTGACAGTTAAACCCTCCCATTTACTGTGGTCATTGACACTTTCTCCTGTCAAGCTAAAATACTGTTATTTTCTGAATACTGAAATTTCAAAGGCACTTTTTCATTCTGCTAACAAATAAGCTGTGCTGTATTAGGGGAGAACACCTGAAGTCTACCTATATTGTTTGCAATATTTACAATAAATGTCATGATAATGGGAAATAATATTGGTAACAGTGTAACTCCACACCATTGGGAAGCAGTATGCTATCTGTGGGTTTTTAAGTTAGGTAGCTGAGTCTGAAGTTTGGCTCCAACCCTACCCTCCACAATGCCCAACATGGAGTAGATGCTCACTAAATCTTACTTGCCTTCTCTTACTGGATTTCCCAAAAGCCAGCTAGGAAAATGAGTCTTGACTTCACTCCACGGGCAATGAAGAGCTATTGAATATGTTCTTTTGAGAAAATTCATAAATTTTAGATAAATGCTAAAGAAAGAGTAGAGGCAAGGAGATTTTTAAAACTATCTGAACTATGATGGGGGCAGAGCAAAGCTCTATAAATTATCTACCTACTTACCTACCTATTCATTTCTCTATCTATTTATAAACATTTGTTTGTTTAGAAAAAACATTGACATCACCAACAAGAAACCCATGAAATAGGTATTATTATCCCATTTCATAGATGAGAACAGTGTCACTCAAAGAGGTGATGTGTCTTTTCCAAGACAATATAATTATGTTACTTAGTGTTGGAGCAGAGCTTGAAGATAAAAGGTACCTATGTTCATTCTTATGATATACTCTACCTCATGAGAACATCAAAAAGCATGCAGTTTATTGTTGAATATGGATTGGGAGCTCAGGGAAGAATCAGATCATATTCAAAGTTCTATAGTGATAATACTAAGGGGAAAATTAAAGTCAGAGAATAAATTAATGTGGTATGAAGAATGTGACAAGGAGACTGATGGAATATTTAGCTTAGAATTCATATAAATTAATTTCAAAGTGAGCTAGGGCATCTAAATGGCGCTTCCACTAGGCATTTGGAAATGTGGGGGTGGTAAAGTATCAGGCCTTGCTCTGTAGAAGTGTAGAGTGAGATAAGAAGCTATAAGAATGGATTAAAAACTCTAAGAAGGGCACTTTCAAGTACACCACATAACTCATGGAACACTCATATTTAGGCAGAGAGAAAGAATATATGAATCGATCAGAGGGATAATGATGAAGCAGGCAGAGATATAAGAAAACATGTTCAGCAGAGAAACCAAGAGAGGAATAAGAATATTTTAAGTTTTTGAACATCCACCAAATGTCAGGTACTTTACCTCTGTGTTGAACATTAAGTTCAATTCTAAAACCACTCAGATTCATAAGCTGCATTATTTACATTTTATAGATACGGAAACTAAGGTCAAAGAGGACATGTATCCTGTCCAACAACGCACAAAAAGAAAATCTTGATAAAATCACGATTCCAAGTTGGTTCTGTGTGACTCCAAATCTCAACTTATTTCCAGTTTGAGAAGGAGAGAACAGGCACTGGTGATTAAGCGTTACTGTGTTATCAAGAAGCAATGTCACAGCATTTAACAATTAGAGAGTGCTGGGGATGGGACTAAGATTGCAGGTAAACAGGATTGAGTAGAGGATGAAAAAGCGTAAAGTGTGCTGGAGACCACTCTGTAGAGAAGTTCGGCAGAGTTGACAAGGGGAAAGAAGAGATGATAAATGCAGGAGAGATCTGATCTGAAAATAGTACCTTTCACTGTAATTTCTACACTGCTTATTCTAGTCCTTTTGTAATTTCATGGCTGAATGAAAGTGTTAAAGCTGGAAGGTCCTTGCCAGTCATCTAATCTCTTTAGGTGGTAGATAAGGAAACAGTTGTAGAGAAGTTAAATGACAGACACAGACATCCCAGTCTTCTGCAGTACTGGCTCAACAAATCCAAGTCTCTTCACTCCTGGTTTAATGCCATTTGGGGGGGGGGGTGTTGATTATAGGTCAATGCTTTGTCTGTTCTTCGTCTTTCTAAATCTCACTGACATTTGGCTACAATGGACTTTGCCTGAAAATCTTCTAACCTATAGCTCTATCTACCTACAGTCCAGATAGAATCTGGAAGATTTCTTGCAAGGAGAAGTAGGAGGGAGAAATGATTAAAAATATATACTTTTGAGAATTCATAATCAAGTTAACTTTCAGAATTACACAATTCTTTTTTAAACCCTAATATTCAAAGAATTCACTACGTTATTTAGCACAGAACTACCATAATTTTTGTATTATCTACCAATTGTGTTACTTATCAGCCTTTTTCATACTCCTCTAGAACTTAAACTTCCCTTGAAGGTAGAGACCATTTTACATATTTGTATTTTTTTTTACAGTAGATAGCCAGTGTAGAATATATGTTGTACAACGAATACATGCTTTCTGAAAGACTTATATTAATACACTGATGTAAGAACTCTTTGGAACAAATTTTCCAAAGGCGTGTTTTTAAGCAGTCGTGATTCAATCAGCCCATGAAAAATGTTGTGTGAAATCCAATTACTTTCACATTCGGGCACCTGGTTCTTACCTGATGACTCAAATGGCTAATTCTGAATGCAGTGAAACAGAGTTAAAGAGGAATTCAGGTAAATTTTTAAGTACATTATCCATTTCTTCCACTTATAATTGTCTATTAATAAAAAATAAAATACATTCATCATAGAGCACATTACTAATGAAAAACTAAAACAAAGAAGAAAATAAAAGTCAGTAACAAACCATGGATATAACCATGGATAACTGTAGCTAGTATTTTATTTCCTTTTATTCTTGTATACCTATAAACACACATGTATTTTTACCTGGTAGGGGTGAAAAATGCATCTGACTTTTGTACATACGGTTTCATCTGATACTACAGAGTATTTTTCTACACTACTAAACTTCCATCAAAACATCATGCTAACATATGAATAATATCTCATAGTATATATGATGTCATTTAAACTATGTTGCTATCATTGGCCATTTAGGTTGTTACGAAGTTTTTACTGGTATACTTTTGTGAATAAAATCTTTGTGTGTAAGTCTCTCACTAAAATCTCTGGGCATTTCCTTAGCCTAGATTCTGAAAAGCTGAATTAATGACTAGGAGGTCTTTGAAACTTCATTTTATTTGTTCTGTTTTTGTAAATATATAAAAACTGACTTTATATGTTCAAAGCAATTCATACACAGATGAGGAGTCAAGTACAATTAAGCCAATGATTTTCTCCAAGGGACATGCCAAATCTGGTGGCACCTACAAATTAGGGCAGTCCTTTAAAATTCATTTTCTTGCTAATCATCATGCAATGATGATAATAACAAATGACTGATTCATTCTCTTCGAGTTATTTTGCTGTCGGCAAAGGGAAGGGTATTTGTAAGGTGGTGGATATGGGTTGGTTGATTCATTCTTCTCATATGTCTTTTATAGGACTATGAGGTTAGAGAACTAGTTGGTGCCTATGCAAATGTCTCTCTATAAGCTTCGTGTCAGAGTCCACAAACTTCACCACTGTAGACTTCTTCAGAGTTATTCTTAATAATTTATTACTGTCTGCAGCGTTTGCGGTACTGCAAAGATGATGCTACCGTAGGATGCAAACAGGTCAACAACGAGCTTGTTTTGACATATGTCTGAAACCTATATTATCCAGGGACATAGTTTATTTGCCTTCAAAAATCCATTTTCAGGGGAATCCAACATCAGACAAAAATCACAACATCATTTCAGTTAGGCAGAGAAAACAACTGTAGCTACAATCTGCCTTATTACATTCAAAGCACATATATGTTTGCAATCAAGTTCTCCCAAAGATTATACATATTTCTACTCTGTCTGAGGAAAAGAAACGGTAGTTGTTCTTGTGGGTAATTGCCAGATTTAGGATCTAACTTGCAATTATACCTAAAGGAGCAATGGATTTTCAGGTTTGAAAATATCAATATTAAAAAGGTTAATTTTGCTTTAAAATTGCATTTAATGATTTTTTCTGGTTATAAAAATATCATTTATGGCAGGAAATTTATAAAAGCACCAATAAAAAATTTAAATTACCTCTAATCTTATAACCTTGTCACAACCGCTGTTAATTATTTTGTATAATATTTCAGATAGTTTTTTCTTGTCTTTATGTGTGTGTGTTTAATTGGAGTTATATTTTATGTACTGTTTTATAATTGTCTTACAATTATTAATAAAACACAAACATTCTAAATGTTACATACGTATGCCCTTAATTATCCATAATCTTGTTTTATATTGGCTGTATAATATGACATCATAAGATTATATTAAACTTATTTAACCAAAACCATGTTTTTGGAATTAAGTTGCTTTCTATTTCCTATAATTATAAATAATACTGTAGCTAGCATTTCACATATCTCTATTTCCCCAAAATATGTTTCTAGAAAAATAATTGTAAGGTTAAAAGGATACAATCTCTTTAAAGGATTTTGTTACATATTCCTATATTTCATTCATATATATATATGTTTGTGTGTGTGTGTATATATATACACGTGTGTGTATGTGTGCTTTGTGTGTGTGTGGTTGTGTGTATATATATATATTCCCACTCAAACTATGCGCAGTGGTCAGCTGTATCAGATGATATTGGGCACCCTACGTGTAACCTTTGGCCTACCCTAGAGGTACTTTCTATGCCCAGCTTTTTATGTCTCTCTGCCTAGGGCTTTCTTCTGCCTCAGAATCCTGCTCAAACCACTGGTGAGACAGCTAAAAACTGCGTAGAAGGGTAATGCCCCAAGAATTACTATCAACAATTAAGGGCAGGAGTTTGGGTATAAATACCCTAGATTTGTTACCTTCCTGTGGGACAACTCTTGAACTGTATTCCACAGTCTCTTGATGGTTCTCTAGCAGGATTGTGCACCAGTGGCCCACTGCAAAGTACTCATTACCATCCCTTCTGTTGTCTTATTCCCTCCTTGTCTCACTTTCTCATTCCCTCACAGTACATCCTGCCATCCTCCCCCCAAACAAATTACTTGTATCTAAATCCCTGCCTCAGAGTTTGCTTTTGAGGAAACTCAATAACATCCTCTCCTTTTTTCCAGGCTGACAACACCTCTTTATTTATTTCCTGCAGGAATGTCTTCACGGAGGTACAATATTTAATTGTATTACCAGCCATTGTCAAATCTTAGCATAAGAAAGAGATACTAGTAACAAATGTTCCATATATTTGTATTTATACATTATGAAGTAGCACCAGTTTTGTTCATTGCACTTATATAAAGATAAATGTGATAAATTCAGTGTTATAAAATAAGATAAATCTCTTGAGAAAATCTAATGATTCCTCTTACTAGATGAGTGCTCAATTATAGTAGGGTTTGGGGGAGGGGGGTTGGCTTAGTCCAGGTTTACTTTTACTTTTTCTCTGCCTCTACTCAATGCAGGACTCTTATCAGAATTGCAATGATTTTGTCATCTTATTGCATTTATCCTTTCCTCCAGGATTAGAGCACTTTGCTCATATCACCACCGTAATTGCTAGTCTCCACCAGACAGTCCCTTGGGTATGAAGAACACGCCATATCCATTTTGGTATCCCCATCACACAGCATCGTGTGCTTCTATTAGAATGGAAAATACCAGTACATTTTTATTGATTTGCTACATTGAATTTTTATAGGCTACCCCAAATATTTTTTCTTTTTAATGTTTATTTGGGGTATTTTAACATCTTTTTTTGGTTGTTTTTATTAAATCATAACTGTGTACATTGATTCATTTATGGGGTTCAGTGTACTTATTTGCTTACATTGTAAAATGCTTATATTGAACTGATTAATACATCCATTGCAATTATATTCTTTTCTCAATAATTTTGAAATGTACCATTGCATCATACACATAGGTAAGGTCCAACCAAATACTGCCTCCCCCTTCCCTCCCCTCTCTCTCCTCTTCCCTTCTACTTTCTGGACTATAGTTATGTTTTACCATTTGTATGAATGTATAGATGCTTATATATTGATTTCATAGTAATATTGAGTACATTGAATACTTTTTTCTCCATTCTTGAGATACTTTGCTAAGAAGTATATGCTCCAGCTCTATCCAGGTAAACATAAAAGATGTGAAGTCACCATCTTTTTTATGGCTGCATAGTATTACATGGTGTACATATACCACAATTTGTTAATCCATTCATGGGTTGATGGGCATTTGGACTGTTTCCATGTCTTGGCAATTATGAATTGGGCTGCAGTAAACATTCTGGTGCAAATGTCTTTGTTGTAAAATGATTTGGGGGTATCTACCTAGTCGAGGAATTGTAGGAAATCTGGGTATCTACCTAGTAGAGGAAGTAAAGGATCAAACGGTAGGTCTACTTTTAGTTGCTTGAGTATTCGCCAAACCTCTTTCCAAAAAGGTTGTATTAGCTTGCATTCCCACCAGCACACCAGCAGTGGAGAAGTGTTCCCTTCGATCTGCATCTATGCTAACGTCTGTAGAATAACCCCCCATTTTAAAATTCTAGTTACAGGCTCATTTTAAGACTAGAAAAAAATTAAGATAGGATTGATAATGCCTATGTAATATATGTAAACAACTGTAAAATTCTAAAGAACTGTGGGGTGGTAGGGATGGGAGAGGCTCTTAAGACATTAAATAGGATAGTTAAAAAATAATTTTAATTAGCATGAATCTGAATAAATTAGCCTTTACTTCTAGTATAAAATTGACATATTTATAGTTCTCTATTTTTTAGAAAATGAAAAATCTAATTTGAACATCTATACAATATTATAAAAAGTCTCAAGGCCCTTTCCTTACTTGGGAGAGGGGTTAAGAGAGTCCAATTCAAAGGCAGATTATTTTGCTTGTGTTTAGCAAACCTACTTTCTTATCATGTAAATAAGTCCTAGATGACTAATATGCTGATGAAAGGAAGAATTGCAGGTAAGGAAAGTGAAAAGAACTAAAGTTGTTCTGTGACCAGATAGATTTATACGATAAGCAGGAGTGAGGGCACTGTTTGTTATTTGGAAAGAAGAACACACATGCCAGAGCATCAGATTCTGATCATTAGTACTGTCCAAAAGAACTTTCTATAGGGATAAAAATATTCTAAATCTCTGCTTACTACATGTGGCTATTGAGCAATCAAAATATGGCTTCTGTGACTAATACAACTAAGAAATTAACCTTTTAATTTTAATGAATTTTAATTTAAATAGCCACATTGGGTTAGCAGTTACTCTAGTGGATGGCATAAATCCTGGCTCCACACTAATTGTATTCTCTACAGTCCAGTCACTTTCCAAAGGTTGAATTTGACGTGTGAATTTAATTACATTACTAAAAAAGAACAAATACATCTTTTTTTTAAAGTTCTTATCTACAAAGGGCTATGTAAAATTGTTATATTGTGTGCGGAAGAAATAAAGGAGTATACATGGGGAGTCTATCAAAGAAAGATATTAACATCAAGCATTTACATGGGGTTAACTATGAATCAGCTACTCTTTAAGTATTTTGTTTTAATTCGTTTAAACTTATCACAATCTTATGAAGTATATGCCATTATTATTTCCATTTTACAGCTGAAGAAACTGAGGCGTGGAGTGGTTAGGGCACTTGTCCACACAGCTAGGAAATTATAGAGCTGGGGATTAAGTCAGAGTCTAGGTGGCTCTCAATTGCTAGGCCACACTGGCTCTGAGGATTTGTGAGGTATTAGAGAAGACTATTACGAGTCATCCAATATATACTAAAAAAGCAATGCTAAATCATATATCTTTTTACAAGAAAATGAAGTTTTCATGAGTCTTCGCTGGTGAGAAAAAAATTCTGGGAAATACTGGGTACCTTGGTATTCTAAATAGACCAGTTCTATCTAAAAATATTCCCTACCACCAAATGTGAAAGAAGTCTTTCTTTCTGATCCCAAGTGACATATTCCTGGATGAATGATATCTATTTTTATTATTCTGTCTAAAAAAATAACTTAGATATGAAGTTCTTTTTCTGATCTCTGTTCTTCTATCAAATACTTTTTGCATGAACTTTCTTCAATGAGTGCAAAATTAGCAATGGAAATCCATCAAGAGATTTACAAAGTGGAAAATGTTACATTTCTTGGTGAAAGTGAGAGGGTGGTGAGGTGCTAAGGAAAGGGTATTCCAATTTAAAAGAAAATACAATGTTAAAGGTAGAATACTAGCTGAGCAGAATTGAAATAGATTTGTAAAATCTTATTGTTGACGAAATTATGGATTTTAATGTTTCAATCTCGGTAAAATTTAGCTGAAGCAGGTTAAGAGGGAGGAAAATCCTTTTATTTAAATTTAATGGACTTGGATATAGATTCTCAGGCAATCCTAACTGACTAGCTGCATTTGTAAGCTGGGGGTGGGGCATGCACTTATGAAACACATAATGGGTCCATTTTGAAATACTCATGTTGTGAAAATTGCTCACATTCTTAAAAAGTTTAAAATATGCATAGTATGACAGGTTGTTAAACAGTCTCTGGGCTTGACAGAAGCAAGAAAAGGAACTTACGCCTACCCTTTGATCTCCAGACCAATCTTTCTGAAAATAATGATGGCACTTACTCTTTGGAATATAACGTTAGAATTGCTTTTAAGGTTGAACATTGGTTGGTCATGGAAAGAAAAATAATAGGACCACTGAGGCCCTAGATTTTCTTCAGGGTCTTAGAGTTTGAGAATATTTGCCAACCCATGCCGATTATTATTTTTAAAAATATGGTTAAGCAAGTTCCAGTTCTTTGATGATAAAAGATGCTTGACAAGCAGATGGGTAAAGGGAGAAAGGAGAATATCATAATAATATGGCTGGACCTTAGAGTATCAGTTTGGGGGTATGGCTAGAGTTGATACTGGAGATAGAGGCTGAGGCCATATCATGGAAGTCTTTCGGGTCCATACTAAAAGGTTTTAATCTTTATCTTAAAGAGAGAGAAAACACAGCAAAAGGTCTAAATAGATTTCAGTTTGTTCAGATTTGCAGTTTAGAATATACTTCTGATAGAATCATGTAGAATAAATTTAGAGGGCTTACAGATTTGATTCAGGAAAATGAATAAAATGTTCTGTTATTAAAATAATAAAATTGAAAGCCGCTGTCTTAAATAGATACATTTAGGTCCAGATGATATGCTTCAGCATAATTTCTAAACAATCTTTACTAACAAAGTAGTTTTTAATATGCAGGTATCAATTCTAAGTGAATTCAACACATAGAATCTTGATCTAATATAATTGTCAAATTAGCTAACAGATTCCTTTAAGAAACTTTCAAAGTCTCAAAATAAGAAAATGTTATCTAAATAATCTATGTTTGCTATACCTTCTGTGAAAGCAAAAGTGCTACCCGAGTATATAAGACACAAAGAAAGCCCTGGTATGAAAAAGGTCTGCCATTTACTCTCAGCCTCTTCATTTAGGGTTACCGAAGGAATTTCTGAACAAAACTGCCGGTTGTCATGAACAAGGGGATTTACAAGGGTTAATATAAGATAACCTCTATGTTAAATGAAGAGAATAGTAAAAAAAAAAAGTTCCAGGAACAGGATATAATTGTTCAAATGGATTAAAAAAAACTTTAAAGAACTATTACAATATTCAGAGACCAGTTAATATGTCTTAATATATGTCAATGAGAAAGTAGGACAAGAGAAAAAGGACCTTAGCTAGTCCCAGGAGGTGGTCTGGAGGAGGAGATTTGGCGCAAAAAGCAAGCAATAAATAGGAGGTGAAGACTTTTTAAAAATATATTATTCAACCTGCAGGCTGTTTTATTTTTGTCAAATTGAGGGCAGGCCATAACCCTTCCCACCTACTCCAGCCCAGATGAGAACATGTACAGAATTGAAACAGAGAACAAACAGCAGACAGGAAATATAGAGAAGGAAGAGCCTTTGCTGGCGTTACAAACAATAGACATTCTATCAAAGACACAATGGAAGATCTAGGAGGGGAGGAAGGCTCTGTGGCTGAGGAAAGTCAGAGCAGCAGTAGCTGGAGCTATAGAAATTCAGTTGAAGGTGAGCACTAATGAGTAAGCCTTGAGAAAAATTGCATGTGGACATTTAGAACTTTTGTAGTACAAAGATCTGATTAAAGAAAGTGGCAATCAGATGCAGACCAGTATAAATACCAGAATGGCAAAAAAGAGAGTCTGTATAGCACTAGATCAGAGAGATTACCTTTGAACTATTCCATGAAGGCTGCAGTCCTGAACCCCCAGGCCATGGACCAGCTCTAGTCCCTGGCCTGTTAGGAACCTGGCTGCACAGCAAGAGGTGAGCAATGGGTGAATAAGCAGGAGTTTCATCTGTATTTACAGCTGCTCCCCTCTCTTGCACTTCCTGATCTTTGCCTCCTGTCAGATCAGCAGTGGCATTAGATTCTCATAGGAACATGAGCCCTACTATTAAACTGCACATGCTCCTTATGAGAATCTAATGCCTGATGCTCTGAATGGAGCTGAGGCAGTGATGCACTGGGAAACAGCTACATATACAAATTATCATTAGCAGAAGTGCACAGAGACCATAATAAATCAACTGCTTGCAGACTCATATTAAAACCGTCTCTCCTCCCCACTCTGGTTCACAGAAAAATTGTCATCCATGAAACTGGTCTCTGGTGCCAATAGGGTTAAAGACTGCTGCATTAGGGATTTCAACAAGAGCTTAGTGGGGATGACTTAAAGAGAATATCAGAACTAAATGGTATGCTATCTATAGTTTTTTTATTTTTTAAAAATAATCCTGTGGTTATATTCATTATACAGATACATATACGTATACACACGCACACTATGTTATCTAAATCACTGTTTCCTGAACTGTTTCAGTCTCGTTTCATAGTATGTACAGTTTTATTCTTAACTAACTCCCTCGCTGTCTTTACCTGGTCTTGTGCTAAAAGAATATGACTCAGGCCTTTTAAAGGTAGATAGTCACACTAAATGTCTTCATTGATTATTGCTCTCAAAATTTTGTTGGTCAGAGAGGACATACAAGTTGAGATACAAACCTTTAGTTCATTGATATTTTTCAAGTTCTTGTCCATGATGGTCCTCAATATGAATTTTGAATGAGTCAGTTAATGAATGATAATTTAATACAGCTTATTTTTAGCTGAGCATGCCATGGAAGTTATTTATGCATGGTAGATTACAACCAGTCCCTGGGGAGAATCTCAGAGAATATTTTCTTCTTCATTTAAGTGAAATTCATCATTTTGTATTTTTATAAAATAAGGGACATGCAAGAATCTAAATCCCACAAGTCATATGAACTTGATCACAATGTCTGATCTGATCTTATGCCATAATGCTCTTAGACTTGGAAAGTGTATTTTTTTCTGCATATTAAAAGGCATTCCAGTGGTCAAGACCATTGAAATATTCCTTCAGCATGGATTCTTCGTCAGGCATGTAGGATCTTCTTGTGGCAGTATAACACAAGAGTGTAAATGGTTTCCCAAAGGAATAATGGTATTTTAAAATGTATCAATAAATATAGTATGTTAAAAATCGGAAGCCATAGTCCTGTTAAATTCTGTATCAATACTGTCTCTATTTCTGGAGGACACACTAAATGGGAAAATGACAAATTGGAGTTTCTGGAGAAAATGTGACTAGAATGTCATGGAGAATGTAAGACTTGCCATATGGAAAACTAGGAGGAACTTGTTATTTGACTCCTCCACCAAAAATGTTTCCTTATCAGTTTTTCAAATTTCAGTAAATGACACCACCCATTTAAATGCCAAAAGGCCTAAGATTTAATCAGGATCACATTCCTTCCTTGACCTCTGAATTAAATACCAATTAGAATAATGCTAATTTAATTATTGGTAATGTTACCTAAAATTCACTGAGTATTTATGCTCTGAAAAACTGTGCTAGGAGCTTCACATTTATTTGAATAAACTTCATAACAATTATACCTTCTTTTAGTTGATGAGTTTGAGAATTAAAGTTATTAATATAGTTACACGTAGTCATAAATGGTAGAGCTAGGATTTAAACCAAAGTATATCAGATTTCACAACCTGAACCAAGTCCTGTCATGTTAGTCTCCAAAAATATCTCTACACACTTCTTCCCTTCTACAATACTATTAATCTCATTAAAACCAGCAACATCATCTATTCCCTAGACTATTCCAGTAGTCTCCTAATTGAAGTTTTTAAATAGTTGTAACTATTTAACTTGCACACAAATTTTGTGGTCACCCACTATATTATATCAATGAATCCTGTCTACAGGTCCATGAGATGAATATTATATCATTCAAAGGTGGATATATTTAGGCCAGAGAGAGGTTAAGTAGGGTGCCCAAAGTAAATAGAAGAAGGATAAATTCTGACGTATAATACTCAATGACTTAAATTCACTTTGAGAAGGTGAACCGGATAAGCAGAGTAGAATGAAACTAAATTATGAATTCTTCCCCTCTCCAACATTTAACAAAATTAATTAAAATAATAGTAAAGACTAGCAACATATTGTTATATGTTCTAGTTATGTAAAGAAAAGGACATGCCTTAAAGAACAATACTTCAAAAACTGGAAGGAAAAAGACAGAATCAGAGTAGTACTAAAAGTTTTCTCACCAAAAACCTAACCCTGAGTCAGACTGATGAACTGGTAAAGTCATAGGAATACTACAAGTACCCCTGAGCTGAGAGAGAAGATAAGTTAGTATTTTTTTATTATTTCTCTTTTGACTGGGCATGAGTGATAAAATGTAGAAGGTAATTGTAAATAGGACAAAAAATTCATTGTAAGAGAATTAAAGGTTGCAGGATGTACACAAATGGAGAAATTATTTAAAGCCAGACTGTATCCCTCCATAGAAACAGTATGCACCTAGACTGGAGAGAATTAACCCTGACTTAAGAAGTTTAAGGTATTCTCAAAAGAGAAACAGATCACATGTTCTAACAAAGATTGCACAGAGCCTCAATGGACTTTTCCTGCCATCTCAGATATCACTCACTGTCAATATTTAGTCCTCAAACTTATATCTTGAAAAAAAAATCAGAAATAGTCAGGCAAAGAGAAAACAGAAGCCTGTAACCATATGCCAAAATATGGGCGAGATGGATAAAAAGACAAAAAACAATCTCCAAATATATGTATAAACATATTCAAATAATAACAAGAATAAAAAAGAAAACAAAGATAGGGAAAAATTTAATCTGAGAAAAATAATGCAACAAAACAGAAAGAAAATCCTTATAAGTATTTTATATTATAGAAAAACTTAATAAGAACTTGGGTTCAAGAAAGCAAAAAATTTAAATTAAGGTCACAATAAAATAAGTAGAATTATATGAAAAATGGAGATGACATACCTGAGAAACTAAATTGAAAATAAAAAGAACATAATTTCATAATAGATATAATTTTAAAATAGCAAAATCACTTAACAGAGATAGATAAAAGTTGAATTACCAACATGAAAGGCAATGTTGAGGCAATCAGGGTAATGGTTATATATGAAATACTAAAATTATATAGATCTTTTCAAAATGAACATGAAAGTTTGGGAGCAACTAAGATTACCTCCAGTAGATGAATAAAAAAATAATTTGTGGCAATCCAGATAATAGAATATTACTGAGCACTAAAAACAAATAAGCTATCAAGCTGTGCAAAGACATGGCAGAAACTTAAATGCATATTATATCTGAAAAGACTAAATAGTATATTATTACAACTATATGACATTACAGAAAAGGAAAAATTATAGAGATGGTAAAAAAATTCACTATCCTTCAGGAGTGGGGGAGAGGGAGGAATGAATAGGCAGTGATCTGGGGGGGGCAGTGAAGTTATTCTGTATGATACTATGATGATACATAAATAGTATTATACATTTGTCAAAACCTACATGACATACACCACCAAGAGTGAATCCTAATGTAAACTATAGACTTTGGGTGACAATGATGTGTCAATGTTTGTTCATCATCTGTATCATATATATGACTCTGGTATATGATATTGACCAGGGGGGAGGCTGTATGTATATATGTGGGTGAGTAGGGGGTAGTACATGAAAACTCTGCATGCTCTACTCAATTTGCTAAAACTGTCTTTAAAATAGTCTATTAAAATAAATTACATAAAATTCACACAATTGAGTGGATATGATTATTTATAAATATAATAACATTTCTCTAAATTATAGAAACAATTGAATCCGTAGGTACATAGTGTTCTAGGAAAACATTAAATGATCTTCCCCTATGTTTTGGTAGATTTTCTGTTGCTAGAACAGAATACTCAAGACTAGGTAATTTTAAAGAAAATGGATTTATTTGGCTCATGATTCCAGAGGCTGGGAAGTCCAAGAAGCATGGTGCCAGTGTCTGCTTGGCTTTTGGTGAGGGCTTTGTGCTGCATCAAAGCATGGCAGAGAAAGATAAGGGAAAATGAGAACATACAAAGAGGGAAAAACATGAGAGAGGAAACCTCAGGTTTATTTTTTTTTAATTTTTAATTTTTTGAGACAGAGACCAACTCTCATGGTACAGATTCATTCCACCGAATGCCTTCATGAAAACATAAGGTGGTGGATAAAACTGTTTGATAATAAGACTGGATACCTGTGGTTAGTTTTATCATGGTAACCAATAGTTTATAAATTCTCTATTGGAGTATAGTAAATAACTATTAATATTTCCTAAGGTTTTGATCAATGATTCACCAGAAGGCAATATTATATTGTGAACTGTAAAAGAATGAACAAATCTCCAGGGCCTTGCCATAATGCTTATAATCTCTAGAAATATTTATATTAATAAAAATTTATCTATACACATTTAACCTTGGGAAGGCTGAGCATCTCTTCTGATTTGGTAATTATTTCCACAAAAATTTTACAGTAGTGTTAAGAAATATAGAATCAAAAGGACATTTGCACTAGACTGTTTATCATAGCTTAATCTACAGTTGCCAAAATGTAGAAACAACCTAAATGCCCGCCAATCCAGGAATGGATTAACAAACCGTGATATATGTATACCATGGAATACTACTCAGCCATTATAAAGATGGAGACTTTACATCTTTTGTATTAACTTTGATGGAGTTGAAACACATTCTTCTTAGTAAAGTATCAGAAGAATGGAGAAGCAAGAATCCAATGTACTCAAAGCAGAGAAAATTATCCTGGTGAGATATGGAATGACATCTAATTATCCCAAGCATATTTCACATGACCAATGAGAATAATTTTTTTAGTATAAGTATGTCCCAATCCTCATGCACTTTTTATTTGCTAAATCTGGCACAACTCTACCATGAGATTATTTGTTCCACTGAACATAAATGATTTGCATTACTTACAGATAAAAAAATTTACAAATTAATTTTCACCTTACTTCTGAACAAAAATGTACAAATCATTCTCTCCCTCTCCAGAAATGTAAGGCAGGCCAGACAATAGAAAGTCAAGTCCAAAACTATACTAAAAGAATAGCTAGTAATCTCAAATTTTGGATAATTATTTCCAACGATTAACATGTAAATAACCTAGAGTGTAAAATATTATTTAGAATGATGCTGGGAATTGAGATATCAACAACCAAACAGATTATTTCCTTGAATTTCCTTATATTCAGTTCAAGAAAGCGTTAGTCATTTTTTACAGAGTACTATTTTCATCCAGGAGATAGTCTGATATTTAAGACTATGTATCACAGTCGTAAAAGACTACGTTTCACATACTGGAAAGGTTATTTTTAGCCTTGTGGCTTTTTCTATTACAGGACAATATTTGCTTCCAGAAAGGAAAACCTAACAAAGCTCACAATCAGATAACAAAGTAAAACTTATTTACAAGTATTACTCGCACAAGGTCAGTGGCTGTATTCCCCTGCTGTTTCTCTCCCTCTAAAGCAGACCACAATATCCAATTGTATATTTCTAAAATATGAGTCTATTCTTTGAGAAATCATCATCGCCAGGAGGAAACTACATAAGAACTATTTAAATTTGATTTTAAGGGAAAAGTTAATGAGCAAATGATCTTATTTGCAGAACTTCAGCAGAGAAGAAATCTACCCAATGGCTAGACAGATAAAATTATTCACATAACCAAATAAAAGGATCTCTCCAATGCAATCTGGCAATTTTTATGTATACATTCATTTACAAAGATTTATAGAGCTCTAAATATGTGCTGAACTCAGGTGATATCAATTTAAACAGCCACCAAGTTAGAGCCCTACCTTTCTGAGCTTATGTCTAGTCTGTATTTGAAAGAAGAGAGAGAACAAACAAAGCAAAAACTGCTGAACTGAAGCCTAGTAACCAAACTTTAATAAACTCTTTCTACAAAAGGATTTTAGAATTTAAAGTTTAAATTTATCTTTTGAAATACTGACAGTTTAATGAAAGACCAAGCTTAGCTTGACAACAGAATTATGATTTTTGTTTGCTGCTTCAAACTTTTGCAATTCAGGAAGCAATGTCAAAAACAACATCAGACAAAACGCCATTTGGGAGAGGCAAAGAATGAAAATGTGAATTTAAAAAGAGAAACAGAACTGTAAAATATTAGAAAGGCACCGACATTTGTATTTGTAATTATAAAAGTTATAATTAGTTAGTACTGAATGGTCTTAAAAAGAAGCATTTTGGCAGGTAAGAATAAGCTCTGCTCAGACAGCATTATTCAAACAGTAGTCAATTTGGAAAGATGGGGACTTAATAGAATTAACTGGAAAAAATCTGTAAAATACACAGCAATATTCTATCCTCCAGACTTGAATATCCTTTTGGTGGTTATAACAGCTAGTTGCCTATCCAGTAATGGATTATCCCTTTATGAGAACTCAAATTTTATTGAAAGCATGCTCTATCCATTAATGCTTACCTCTCCAGACTTCCATAGCTAAAGTTAACTCTGTGACCTGATCTCCGACTGATAAGATAAAGATGGAGACTACTGGGTGAACATCAGGGAAATCCACAGTTTTCCTGAAAAGAGAGAAAATCTAGCTGGAATGCTTTTTGCCCTTTACCATTCTCCCCTGAAATAGGGAACGACAGCTAAAAGCAATGCCCATGTCTTTAGACCACCAAGAACACAGCCTTACTCTAAGGCTGGAGGATCAGGAAGAGAGAAAGAGCCTGTGTCACAATGCTTTTTTCTGAGCAGTTGCACTTCCATTGGGCTGCTTATTTCTGAACTTCTTGGTCAGGGAGGAGGAAAAGGTAAACATCTATTTAGGCAAGTCATGAGTTGCTCTTACTTGCAGCAGAATCCATTCCGATCAGTGTGATAGATGTGGAGGGAGAAGGGGAAGGGGAAACAAAAATATTTTATGTGATTGCCAGGGATTTGGTGGGGGAGGCAGGGAGAAACGAATGAACAGGTGGAGCACGGAGGAATTACAGGGCAGGGAAGCTATTCTGTATGAAACGATAATATAATAGAGGACACACGTCATTATGTTTCAAAACTGGGAGAATATACAGCACAAAGAGTAAACTCTAAGGTAAACTGTGGATGGCTAATAATGTGTCCATATTGGCTCATCAATTGGAACAAATGGACCATCACATAAAGTAAGATGTTAATAACGAGGGGGAGCATTGAGGAAGGAGTTCGTGGATATGTGGGAACTCCTACTTGCCACTCAAGTTTTCTGGGAACCCACACTGCTATAAAAATAAAGTGTGTTTGTGTGTCTGTCTGTAAGTGTGTGTGTGTATACATATACAGTTACATAAACTATTATGTGACCTTTGATAAGTCTCCACAGATATGGTTCCCTATCTCTAATTGTGTTGTAGCCAGGACTGAAAAGTCAGATTGGTAAAGTTGTCCAAATAATAAATAAATAAATAGAGGTGAAGGTTTCTTCTGTGCTTCTTATTTTCAGGATCATTCTGCTACATCCACTCATTCACTTTGCTGGGCTAAATTATACTGAACTTTTAAGACCTAATTGATCCCATGTTTTAATACCCTCATAGATCTCATTATTTGTTCGTATCATATACTGATTCTCTGCCATATATTTTAGGCACTGACCATGCTCTCTTGTTGCTTGAAATGCAAAATTATCTTCTCAACTACTGCTTCTTAGCCTTAGGGGTAGAGAATAGGAACCCTTATTCAGTGTTCCTCATAGACTCCAGTATTGTATGGAATATAAAGTAGGTTTTAAAATATTGCTTCATTGTTACGCTTAGAACATATGTACTATAGTTTAAGAATGCCTAAATAGCATGAATTTACTATTGATTTGAAACTTAGAGCATTTGAGTTAAAAATGCCTTTTCATAAAAAAAAAATCCCTGAAAAGTATTGCAAATTAATGATTCATAATTTACCAAAGCTATATAACCCTCACAAGTTCATTTCATCTCAAGCTGTGGCCATGCACTCATCATAGTCCCACCCACAAAAGCAATACTTTGTCTCTTCTCCTTGGCTATCTTACTTACCTTCCATATTCAAAGAGGATAGATGAGGTGTGAAGAATAGGATAAAGAGCAGTGGCCCCCGGAATAATCCAGAACGGAAGGAAACCACATATTAGGTGACACTGAGCCTTGTCATTTAAAAGAAATGACTTAGAACATCTTTGAAGTGGGTACACCATGGGACACCTCTGTATGATGGGCATAAGTTTACTTTAGGATGCACAACTGTTGAAAAGGAGTTAGACTGTATTGGCAGAAAAGGAAGCAATTTCAAAAACGTAATACTGACATGCTGTACATCCAATAAAGGATTAATAACTAGAATCTATAAAGAACTAAATCAACAAGAAAAATATTAAACAACCTCATAAAAAGTAGACAAAAGACATGAACAGAAGCTTTCCAAAAGAAGATAAGACTGATGACTAATAAACATATGAAAAACTGCTAAAAATCTCTGATCATCAGGAAAATGCAAATCAAAACCACAATGAGATATCTGCTAACTCCAATGAGAATGACGTTTATCAAAAAGCCCCCAAACAGATGCTGGCATGGATGTGGAGAAAAAGGAACACACGCACTGCTGGTCAGACTGCAAACTATTACAACCTCTATGGAAAATAGTATGGAAATACCACAAAGAACTAAAAGTTGACCTACCATTTGATCCAAGATTACCACTATTGGGTATTTACCCAAAAGAAAAGAAATTGTATGAAAAAGACACACACACCGGAATATTTACTGCAGTATAATTCACAATTGCAAAGGTGTGGAATCAACCCAAGTGCCCACCAATACATGAGTGAATTAATAAAATGTAGCTTATGTATACTATGCAATTCATCAAAGAAACAACAACAACAAAATAACAAGTAAACTGATACCTTTTGTAACAACTTGGATGAAACTGGAGACCATTTTTCTAAATGAAATATCTCAGGAATGGAAAAACAAAAACCACATGTACTCCATGTACTCAATACTAAATTGGAACTAACTGATCAACACCCTTGTGCACATATGGTAGTGAAACTCAATGGAAACTAAGCAGCCAGGAGTGGGGAGGGGAGGGGTAAATTCCCATCTAACTGGTATGATGGGCACACTTAAAACCTTGACTCAAACTGCATGGAAGCAAATCATGTAACCAAAACAATCATATCCCCATATTTTGAAATAAAGAATCAACATTTTATTTATATTATAATTATATAAAATATTTCTAGAGTTCCAAAGTCAAATCTATACATAAGAAATTTCTGAAATGTTTAGTTTCTATCTCTGTCACTTTGCCTTCTCTACTTCCAACATAGTAAGGCTTTTAGTTTAAAATAGAGTCTACCTAGCAGGCTCTGGTTGAAACTTCTCTTAGTCTGTAGTGAAAACAACTTCGATGATATGAAAAAAGACAACTCAAAGCAGTGAAGACTAGCCAAACTAGCCTTACTGTCACTATGTTTTTAGAATCTGAGAGGAATTTCAACTAAAACAAGGCTGATGGAAAGAGAGTAAAAACATTGTTGCTAGTTGACCACACTCAGCTCCCCTACAAGTCAGTTGGAAGATTCTTTGCTTTTATGAATTGTTATTGAGAAACTCAAAGTATATACCAACTAGAGAACTAGGCATCTATCCCACTAATTGATGGGGTATCGCATTACTCTCGCCACTTCCACTGACCAATATGGATTTTTCTACAGTCAATTTGAGACTGAAATTTTCAAAAAGCCACAGGGCTAAAAGCGGATAGGAAGCTTTCTGCAGCATGCTGTATTCTAAAATATAGACATTTTAAAATATGTTATATATGTAAAAGACCACAGACAGAAATAGGTAATAGGAAGGTTCAAAGGCAATGCACAAAGAAAATTGTAGTATTTTTAAATTATCAGTTAATTCACCCAGATAATGAGAATAGAAAAATATTCCAAATCACTCCTATAATTCCATGTTAGAAAACAGTATAATTGTAGCAAATTGGTCTATATCTACCAACTAGTCTTCCAGCTATTGGTATGAGAAAGGAATCAGATAAATAGTGAGGCAGGAGGCATTCACATACTTTACCAATTCACAAATACCAGTTCAGGATACTTCTTTACCCATGTGGAGATGAACAAAACAGAAAAACAGAACAGCATGGAATCTATGAAAAATAAGAGAAAGGTATTCTATCTATAAAATATAGGAAAGACAAAGCTCAAATCCTTAGACCATAAGATACCATCTCAATGAAGTAAGACTGCATACAGGCAAAGAAAGAAAAGATTGTAAGACTATATATTATATAAAGGAAAATGATGGGATAAGAAAGGATTATGGTGAAATTAAAAGTAATACAGAAGTACATCCCATTGGAGGCAGTAAGGAGCAGAATTTACTCTGAAGAACACCAAATTAGTGGAGTAGAATTCACATTTGGGAAAGTCTTAAAGAAAACACAGAAAAAGGAAAAAAGAGTTTAAACTATTTGACAATATATAGAATAAATAATGAAGAGCTAATTTAAGAATTAAAGTATTTTTAAGTAAAACAGGGAACTGAAATAGGAGCAATAATCAAACTCGTAATTCAGAAAAAGTCATTAAAAGAAAAAATGCACAAAGCTGATTGAAAAGGTTTACCATATCCCAGGCAAAACTGATGAAAAGAACTTCAATGTTAGATACATACTTAAGAGAAAAGAATTTTAAAATATTAGGAAAAAAAGCTTCTAAGTACCTATGTTAGATAGGACAGAATTAATGCCAAAAACAAAATAAAATTTAGGCTGGACCCAGAGTTTTCTGTTTACCAAAACCAATGCCTGGTACTTAACCAAAACTCAATAAATGTTTATTGAATAAAAGAATGATTTATAAATTATAATTTATAAATAAAAGAATAGTTTATATGTGATAGCTGCAGAAAATAGGTCATTTTAAAGTAAAATGACTATGCTCCTCATTATAAAAAAATAAATAAAAACTGAAGACTTAACCACAACTTCCTAAGGAATTATTAACATAAACTTAACCCATTAGATAGGAGAATGTGTTGGTATAAGCACCCTGGTAGACCTCACCAAGGGACTATGAGATTATAAAAAGTTAACAAGAAATGTTAAGGAGATAGAAGCCATGACAGGGGAGAGACATACTTACTCTGAGTATTGTCATTTTAAACTCATGGCTACTAGTAAAGAGGAAACTTTAGGAGAGATTTGGGAAGATGATTAATGCCAAACTTCAATATAACTCCTGTACTAAAAAAATAGTTCTATATTTGAAAACTTTAGAAAGAAAGGAACCACTAAGATACATGTATATACACCATATCCCTGCCTCACAGGTAACTTTTGCCTTTCTCTTGGAGGTATTAGATATTGAGCGTGCTCTCCCAGTAGATATTATGCGATGGACTGAAAGAGGACTACAAAGGAGCTATTAGAAATACCTAGCATAAAGGAGAAGACTGAGGGACTTTATGTCTTTACACGGCTGGGAAGAATTTGTGCAGCCTGTTCACTGACTGCTCACAAGTGGCAAATAAAAACAGCATCATTGGAATGTACTGATCACTGTATTCCTTCAGCAAACCTAGAAAGACATGGTTGGCGACAGGGAGGTACACAGGACTGATGTTATCATGCAACTCACAACTATAAGGTTATTATAAGAGGTGTGAGAAAATCCTTTCCTTCTGCTATCCAATCCTAAATGAACTTATAGTACATTAAAGGCATAAGTCCCTCATTCATAATTGCATCGTAAAAATAAATATGCTTATAGTTATAACCTCTTGCATTAAGTATCTATTACCATACTAATGCTGTATAACAAACTATCTTGAAATGTACATGTATATCACAAACTCATATTGTACACCTTAAATCTATACAGTAAGACATAATTAAATAAATAAAAGCAGCACAGTGGCTTTGAACAAAAACCATTTATTATTTCTCAAGAGTCTACGGGTTGGCTGGGTGGTTCTACTGATTTAATCCAGGCTCAGATGATCTTGGTTGGGCTCGTTTATGTGTCTTGGGTCAGCTGGCAAGTTTGCTCGTGACTACTTAAATTAAGTCACATGCTGAGTCTAGTGTGGGCCCACACTGCCAAAAGGTAAGACTACAGAACAGTATGAAGTGGGGCCAGGACAATCCTACCACACTATGGAAATAGACAGAAGGCAGTCCTTTAGTAAAGTCTCCTCCAGAGTTCACTGGTAACCTAAACGCCACTGAACCTGCTTATAGCCTGTGCAAACAAATACCTACCGATGTTTAGAAGTAACACTAAAAAGGAAGCAAAACAGAATTTTAGGGTGTGTTTTTTGTTTGTTTGTTTTTTGTTTTTAGGGTCTGACTATAGTTCTTTCAGTAGGGGGTTTCCAAGCTTTCTTTCCAGATACAATATGCTCTACAAATAATAATTCCATTTTCTTGGGTTTCCTTATCCTGACGTAAAAGTGGAAAAGTCTACCCCCTTTTTACCACACAGCTTTTTCCCCCTCAAGACTCCTCATTTTATTACTGTTAAATACTCCAAACACATGTATACCCACACTAGCCCATACATATATACACACTCCCCTTTCACAATTGTGGCC
The DNA here is from genome assembly GCF_000181295.1 of Otolemur garnettii. Classification (NCBI taxonomy): domain Eukaryota; kingdom Metazoa; phylum Chordata; class Mammalia; order Primates; family Galagidae; genus Otolemur; species Otolemur garnettii. The sequence continues at coordinate 8,250,358 of NW_003852446.1, forward strand.
CTAAAGCAGTCATATTTTTGCTGTGGGTTAGCTTATATTATGAAGTACTTAGAGAAGTGATTCTCCAACTTGCCTGTTTGTTGGAACCATTTGGAAACTTGAAAAAATACTGATATCTGGACCCCATGCACAGAGCTTCTGCTGTAAGGGGTCTGAAATGTGATCAGTGAGTCAAAAATTTTTAAAGCCCTCCCCCCACATTCTAATGTGCAGAGAGAGTGAAAAACCACTTATTTAGGGTGTTTGCTGCCACTCCTTGTAATTGTGCCATTACTGTGATGTGCTCCTTTGTTAAAACTGGAGGAGAGAAAGAGAAAGAAAGAACACAGATCTAGAACTTTTTATAAGAGGAGGATAAATGTTTTCACAAGGTATTTTAAAATGAGATTGTTTTTTAAAAAATCATCACAGTAATGACTATGATAGAAACATGGTAACAATGGAATCGATGAAGTGAACACAAATCTACCCTTTTAGTGACTTTTTCCAAGCATAATATAACAAGAACCAAGATAAGGCAAACTTTTTAGAGGAGACCCATAAAAAGGTACCAATCAAGTCATTTATAAATTTAAGATCTTACCAAGACATCAAGACCTACAATGGAGAGTAACTAGTATCTTGAATACAGACACTGTGCTGTACTCATGATATAATAGGTCAATGAGATGGTTTCAGCTAAGTAAGCTTCAGTGAGATACCAATTGGACATACAGTAAATGGTTCATCCTGAATCTCTTATTCAAAAGTCCATGAGCATCTTGGAAAGATTTTCAAATAATTTAAGAATTACTATTTTGTACCAAAGTTCTAAAATATTTACCTTTTAAAACTGAACACCAAATAAGAATACTTAGAAGAAATTAGGTAGGGTTAGATCATGCTGGTACAGGACTTGGGTCAATTAATCTGCCAACCTCGGAAGTATCAGAAGTAGGGTAACCACATGACTAGCTTTGTAACGACTGTCCCCATTTATACCTATTGTACACTAATCAATGCCTGCTACTCATATTTATTTCTTTTCATTCTCAAAAGTGTCGCAGCATGGACAAAGTAGAACCCATATTTAAATAATATGTTAAAAAGTTTTACAAATGTCATTTAATTTCACACAATTTCCAGCAGAATCTTAAGTTTGGTCCATACAGTCTTATAGCATTGCCCACCAGCTAGATTTTGAGTCTTATTTTAAGACAGTATGTTACATTACACATACCAGGCTTGTATTTTGAATATCTCTTTAGCTTTTCAAGGAGATTTCCTATTTAGCATCTAATTTTACCTTTGTTAACTTCACAAGAATCATTCCAGATTAGGGTGCAGGAACATGTCTACTTTTCAGAGGACTTGCTTTCCTTTAATTGGGACAGATCTATAAAGTAAGGACTCTTGAATTTGGTTATTTTCTTCCAGAAACCAGAAGGCAGCGCTGTCTATGTTAAAGATTAGCCCATCCAACCCTAGGGTAGATTGATGTAGCTGATGCCTCCTTCCTCCTCCCTGAGCCATTTGGAAAGCTGTTACCAAGTGTAGAATAATTCCTGTTAAGAGCAATTAAGACATTTCATGTGGGCCATTTAAAACACATATGTCTGTCAATTATTTTCTGTATTGTGTCTTAAAGACTATTACAGAGAGAAAGGAAGCCCAGCAGCTCTGTTTCTGAGCCTCCCGCCAAGGCTCCATCTGAGACTCTGCAATTTTATCTGTTTATAGGTTTGGTTTTCTTGTAGGCTGTTCTCGAGAGAAATGTTTGAAAACTAGAATCCCTTCCAAACTGCTCATTTCACAGGTAAGGAAACTTAGGTTCCAACTCTTGCATGCCTTTCAAAGAACAAATATTTCTTTTAAGTGTTCAGCCCACATCAAATTCCAATAGAAAAATAATCCCTCCTCATGCTAAATGTTGAATGTCCTTAGTTAAGCGACTCAATTTTTATTACAGACTTACTCTGAATTTCTTCTGGGCAGTTCTTTCCCAGACTTTAGTTGTAAAATAATCCTCTGTCCATTTCTGTTGGGGTCATCATATTATAAAAGAGAGATGCCACTTTCACCTACCACGCTCAGCTAATTATGCAAAACAGTATTTCCTTTAAAATCTGTTTTATCTTTGTGGGCACAACAGAGTTCAACCCAATGCCAGATATTCCTTTTACTTTCCTTTTTCTTGTTTCCTTTACTTGGGAAAAAAATCTCTAAGCCTCGTGTAGCTTCTTTGGCTATTTTGATGTCCAGTAGGGAAAAAGTATTATCAGTTACCACGACAACCTTATTTTCCCAGAGCTCCCTGCTACAACTCATTTTCACCAAACAGGAACAATCATTATTCAATGAAGGCTCTGATAAAATTCTTTTTCTTTTAATCACTTTCAATACTCCTTGAAACTCTTCTTCCTACAAAGTGAAATTGCTGTCTACGGGAGAATACTTTGAGTTTTCCCACGTTATCTTTTCCTACCTGGACATTTCTACCCACTAGGCACTTATCAAAGACTCCTACGAGTAGACTTGGATTTAACCAAAAGTCCAGGGGACAGTCCTCATATTTGATAACTAGCCATTTCTTCAAATTTTCTTACTTCTCTCTAGATATTAAAAGATGACTATTGCCAGGAATTTTTGATTTGAAAATGACAGAGTTTTTCAAAGTGGCTGAAACAACGAGTGCTTTTAAACTTCAGAAGAGGAATCAGATCAGAGATAAAGTTTCAGCTGGGACTTGATCTGGAAAACATTCAATTCTTTTGCTGTTCTCTGTCTTTCCCCATACCTACTTCTTCCTAAGGTTAGTTTCCTTTATTGGTGCATAATGTCACTCTATGATTTCTAGGAACTCCAGGCTTTCTTGTTTGTGTCTGTCTGGCAGAAAAGGAATGTATCTCATTAACTTTCCCAAAAATCTCTCCTAATATTTTTGGTCTTGAATTGGGTCCTGGATCCTAATCCTGAATCAACCACTGTGGCCAGAGGGATGGAATATGCTGACTGATTTAGGCCAATGATCGTCTACCCCTTGAAGTCCTGGTGGGGGTAGGGAGGGTGCAGGCAGGATGGGCTTTCCCATGAAATACATGGAGAGCGTAAGAGAGGCATAGATGTCAGAGTAAATTAGGCAAATTTAAGCAATATGAAGGGGTGGTTGGTGCTCAGTGTCTCAGAATAGGAAATAGCCATCACAGAGCAAATAATCTAGGGAATATTGTTTCTGAGCCCTCCACAACATGCCCATTCTCTCTCTTTCTCTCTCCCTCTCTCTTTCACTAAATGATGAATTAAAATGTTGCCTTGGATTTTTATATGCATGGTATTAATAAAAGAAATGTGAGAGAAGTTTGAGTAAAGATGTCTTCAGCCAGTATTTGGCAGAATGTGCACTGTTTTATTCAGTATCCATCCTACAAATTTCTATGTCAGTGGCTGACAAACCATTACTCTCAAAGGTCAGAGAGCAACATTTTAGGCTTTGTGGGCTATAGGGTCTCCATCCCAACTAGTCAGCTGTGCCAGTGTACTGAGAAAGTGGCCATCGGTAATCGAATGGGCATGGCTATGTTCTCATACAACTTTATTTATAAGAATAAGCATGGGACTCATTTGGCCCCTGTGCTTGTTGGCCCCCAGCTTGATGATCCCTGCCCTATGTAATAAACTTTTCCTAAAATGAAGTGAAAGAAAAATGTTGATATATTTTTTTTTGAACTTGTACGTATCTTTTAGCAGTGACAATTCTAACTCATTGCCATTTGCTCTTTGTTCTGCTACCTGGAAGCTCAAGGTAAATGGACTTCTCTGTGTAAGTCCTGCTTATTCTCTGTGGTATATGAATCTCTTTCCTTAGGAAAGAGATCTCTCTGTTTTTATGCTATATGGATTTCTTATTTTGTGTCTATTTTAATATTGCGAAGTTTTAAGTCATTTTTGGAAGTACACAAAGGATAAATCATGTTCAAGTCCTTTCGCTTTGTCTTTCACTCATACACACCTCCCAAAGTCTCAGTCTCCTTTAAACCCAACATACAAATAAACCACCTGCAACCCAGGTATCACCATAATCACAAAACAAGGCACTTTTTACCCCTTGATTATCTCCTTGATCTCCTGTGTCCAAACTCAGTATATTGTACAAATAAAATAACAGAAATAGATATTCAAATAAATAAATGCATTCTAGAATTGTCAAATTAGCATGGTGCTAATTGCTCTTAGTTTTACCTTAGGTAACACCCCACTACACATCGCTGTCTCAGTCTTCCTCCGACATTCTCTCTCTTTCTCTTTCTCTCTCATTCTCTCGCCCTCTCTCCCCATCCCCATTCTATTTTCCTCTTTCTTTTATTACTGAATCACTATTTTCTGCATTGTGTCCCAGGCTGCATTTGTACAGGTTGACCTCCAATCTTGGTTTTCACCTGTGTTATCAAAGTCCTTCGCCTCCCTGCTTCTTCCTCTTCGGTTTTGTGTGGAATTCGGTGGCTTTCCCTACTTTGTTGCTGTCCTTATAGGGTTATGGCTTCTGTGTCCTTTCCAAGAATCCTCCCTAGCCTGTGCTCCCACTTCCTTCCTATAATCCCTTAAATGTTCTTGACTATAGTTTCATTTCTGGGCTTTGGCTTTAATATGAGGCTGTCAACATCATTGTTTCTCCTGTTCGTTGCTCCAGTAGCTCCAGTACAGGGAGCATCGTTTTAATAGTCTTAAACTAAAGAACTTAAGCACAAGCAGTCCTCAAAATTAGCCCTTAGTTGCCCTGGAAAACAAAGTGCAAGAGAGAGAGAGAGATAGAAAACAGCTACACAAAGAAGTAAATCAAACAAATGCAGTCATGTTGGCATGCTTTGAGTTTAGTTCATTAGCTTCTGTTCACTACCATGTCAGCTGGAAACTGTGTATAAACTTCCCCAAAAAGACAACTGCAAGCCTATAAAACACTAGGCATTAATGTGCAGCTAGAACAGGCTTAATGGAGACACTCATCATATTCTCTCCCTACAAGGCTCTATGAGATTATCCAAAAAAATAATTACAGAGAAAACAAAGCCCTTTAATTTCTCTTTAGGGATTATTACCGGAATGTTTTTCAACTCTATGACTTGGAATTTTTCTTGCACTAGAGAAATTATATTTTGGTTTTAAAAATAACTGGAGTCAAATATTTCTTTTTCATTCCAAAAATTTCCAAAACACTGAGCCTTTCTGAGTACAAATTTCATTAGGGACCAAAGAAGAAACTAAGCACATATTTCACTGAAATTTTCTCCTTCCCACTGAGACTAAGAAGATAAATTAGGTTAAAAACAAACACTTAGAAAAACAAGTACCTTGGAAGATGTGCTCTGAAGCTTTGCTCCAAAAGTTAAGGCAGAGATTTGTCAATATCTGGTTAATTTTATTAAAATTGAACAATCTTGATGTGGATGAATACAATATTATGTGTTGAGCACATCAAGAAAGCAAGGCCCAATGAAAAGACTGATTTAAAAGTTATGAGTTATATTTAAAAGCAAGGATTAGTGTAGTTGTCATCACAGAAAAATCAGTTTTCTATAATTAATATTGTTTTTATGTTGAATTATACATGAGGATGGGGACCGTGAACTTGTCAGGGATAGAGCCTGAACAGTTGTCTTGACCCAGCCCCCATATGTGCATGCATATACGACAACTGAGCTAAGCAAAACTAATATCTTTAATTTTTGATTCCTAAGAATTTAAAATTAAAAATCATCCAATTAAAAGAATCACATTTGAAAATTCTCTAGTCCAGTTACAATAAGACTCAATTAAAAAATAAACACAGCTCTTTGGCAATACTTGTGTCATACACAGAAATAAACATGAGTATTATAGTTTGCTTTTATTAATTTTAATCCTATGGAGTACTTGAAATCATATTTTCAAATCATAAGTACTTGCTTATGAGTTTTTCTTCAAAAAATAAAGCAATGATGGGAGCCAGGTTAATTACTGGATATTTTGAGAAGATAGAAAAATTTCAAAGAGGTGAACTGATTGACTAAGGACCATGACCAAATCAGGATTACAAACCATTTCTGAGATCTTTATCTATGGAACCTAAAATCCATTCTAAGATACACTTAAGAGTATTATCAGTGCATAAAAATAATAATTTTCAGATATTAGATGTGCAAGCAAAAAAGAAAATCTCCCAAAATACTATGCTGGAAGTATATGAAATGAAAATCCAAGTAGATTTTTGTTATCATGGCATCAAAATCTTTCTGTAGTTCCTATATTTGTGTGAAAATTTTTGTGTTCTAAATTTTCTTATAAAAGAATAGCGAATCCAGTGGTCCAGGACACGTTATCTAAATTAATTTTTACTCCTGGTTTACTCATAGTGAGAAATCTGGAAAATTACTAAAAACAATTCTGTTTCCACATTAAGATTATTATTAGCATCTGATAGTGATTGGTAGTTCATCACAGGGGAAGGATTTCTAAAATAGCCATCTGAACTGCTTTTACTCATAACACTTCTAACATTAAATGTCTGGGTTTTTCCCCATCAACAAGCAGTTCTCCAGCCCTCCAGACGCTGAGGAAGTATCCAAGAATTCAGTTCCATTGTGGCACTAACTACGTGGAGTCAACACAGACCCTACAGGTTGAGGGCTCAGTCCCCAAGACTGCTCCCACTTCAAAGGCCATCCATAAGTGCCAGAGTGCAACCTATGCTTCTGACCAACCGGCTATAAACCTGGACTTCCTATGATCCTTTTCCCTCCCACGTTTGATAATTTGCTAGAATGGCTCACAGAACTTAGGAAGGCACTTTCTGTTACTGGCTTATTATAAAAAGACGCAACTCAAGAACAGCCAAATAGAAGAGATGCAGAAAAAGCATGGAGGGTGACAGTTTCCCTGTCCTCTTCCATGTCTACCACTCTCCCAGCAGTTCCATGTGTTCATCAACCAAGAAGCTCTCTGAACCCCATTCTTCAGGAGATTTTATAAAGGCTTCATCATGTAGGCATGATTGATTAAACCATTAGTCACTGGCAGATGTTGGGGCAGGGGCTACAAGTTCTAACCTTGTAATCATGCTTTGGTCTTTCTGGATACCAGCGTACATCACGAGGCTGTCTACAGCCCACCAAATGTGGCCTCATTAGAACAAAAAATGCTCTTTTCACCCCCCAAATTCTGAGGTGTTCAAGAGCTCTGTGCCAGAAACTGGTGATAAAGACCTACTATTGGAACAAAAGGGGTCCTCAGAACCCTTATCAAAAAATCACAAAAGTTTTAGGAGTTCCATGTTAGGAACCAGAGACAAAAACCAAATATAAGGCTTTTATTGTATCATTATCATCTGATTACATTTGAAAACATAGTTAAGAGTTTGTTTCCTTTTTTAGTTCCACACATGACAACTAAGTCAGAAGCAACATTCCTTTTTAATGAGTGGTTTACTTTTTTTTTTTTTTTTTTTTGCAGTTTTTGGCCAGGGCTGGGGCTGGGTTTGAACCTGCCACCTCCAGCACATGGGGCCGGTGCCCTACTCCTTTGAGCCACAGGTGCCGCCCTTAATGAGTATTTTAATAAAATGATGAAAGCACAGACCCTGGAAGGGTCTTCCAACGAATTACAGCTCACAGTGCTTAATATCCTGTGGCTAACTGAGCGTTATAATAATTTGACATGCACTTACATTTCTTGCAAATATCCTAAAACCATAAATTGTGTGTGAGATTCTAGGAGAAATGTATGAAAGCCCGTACACAGTACATTCATCTAGTTTTTTTCTGACAGTAGCACTAAGGCATGTTCTTTAAACTAATGCCTCAGATATTCACTCATTCACTCCCCAAATGTTGCCATTTATTTATATGTCCTACAATAGAATACAAATTCCCCAGGTAACAGTTATATATTCCAAGTCTGCTTTCCATTATTTTTAAACCTCTTAAAGCATGGTTTCCTTTCACGATGTCTCAAATCAAAATAATAGGGGCAGAAAAATATTACCTTACATTTTACTCCCTCTTTCCTGATGGATGTGCCTTTTTCTCCATGTGAAAAATATTCCCCTTCTCTTTTTGTTCTCTCTTCCTCAAATTGCTTTCCTCACTCCGTCTCCCTGTTAATAGGATGTTCCTGAAATTGAAAAGAGGAATGACTAAGCTTAGTGACCCAGGAGCTGCCAGCTGGTTCTCAAAGGGTAGGACTGTCAAGGGAAAGAAAAGAGCAACATCCTTCCTTTTCACATTCTTCTCTACAATTTAAGTGCTTCCTCTTTTTAATTTCCCTGCCCAAATGAAATACTAGATAGTACTTCTTTTTATTCCATTTTCTCCTTCTGTCGCCCGGTGCTTTTACTTTAGCTGAGGTCAAAAAGACAAATGCCCAGACTATTAATCTAGAATAGGGAGCAGCAAGTCCCCTCACTAATGATGATATATAATAACTGTGAGTTAAGAGAAAATCTTCTGCTTTGTGCTTTATTAACTATGCTTCATTTTTTATACTTACCAAACTTAGTCTGACTTAGAAATTTAGCAATATTTTTCCTTCCTATTACTTACTTCCTCTTCCTTTTAACTAATGGGGACACCACTTAAAATAATTAACTGTTGGAAATCGGCTTAGAAGATGTCTAGTTGCTCTAAGCCTAATTTCAGTTCCGATCCATCTTCAAATGCATGAAAGTACAAGCCGGTGCACCTGACTGAAATTAGCAATACTGAGCATTCTTCTAGAAGCCTACCAGTCCATGAACTCCATGAAGAGAGAGACCATCCCTGTCTCATTCACTATTACTAATATATTCTCAGAACCTAGCACTCTTCACATACTTGATATACAGTTGTAATGTGAATAAATAGATGTCTTTATCCATCAGGCAGTCAAAACATCACAAATTGTGTTTGTCTTTACAATCCCAATTGACAGAACCTAAAGAACTCAAATTCAAGTGATGTTCTATATTAAGCTATGGAGAGTAGGACATTCATAGGAGAGTCTGTGTAATTTGGTTATTATTATTATTATCATTATTATTCTAAATGATGTTGTGAGAAGAAGATATTATTCCCCCCATGAAACCACAACTTGCATCAGGAAATTTGAGAATAAATAATATGTCAATTGAGCTCTTGTTTGCTTATTTATTACTGGTGTTCTACATTTGGGCTATATTCTACCTCTACTTCATTGTGGAGGTAGAGTTCTGTTAGGACTCTGATTTCAATACACGTTCAGTACCTGGGAACATATTTCTAAGAGGCCCACTATTCAGTCATTGTAGAGACTGAATTCTATATAATTGTTTCCATAAACATTTCTTGACCACTAATTATATGCGGGATAATGTACTAGGTTCTATTGAATTTGTGTGATGATTAGGAAAGAAAGAGATTAGCCATCAAAGTAAGCAAAGAAAGAGAAACCGAATTTAGCCACAACAGAAATCACTCCACCTTCTTCAATACGTTTGGGAATATTTTGACTCAAATGCATTCTGCAATATTTCAAAAACGTGTATGAAGGGAGTAAAATAGAAAGTCTGGAAAATTTTGTTATTATTAAAGTTGAAATATGCAAGCATGTCTGTGTGAGCATAATAGCTTTCATTATAGGTAAGTTTAAACTACCTTGTTTAAGCTCTTTCGTTCCCTCCTAAGGACTTTAACATGACCACAGCTAAGAATTACTTCCTGTCTTTGCAGAAAACAGGCAGCTTCCTAACTCAGACACAAGTTACTGTCCTTATTGCTGGCTTATTTTCGTTACCCTGGTCGCCCTCCTGAAGTTATCCCCAGCCTTAAATGCACTTGTCTGTCATCCCAAACTTGACTGGGCTTCCTTCCTACTTATATGCATGACAAGGTCTGGCAAAAGATTAGCTCAATCTCAACTGCGTACAAGTGGTTTGCCTTTTACACTTCTCTAGGAGGTAAATCTGGCTTCATAGACATGCAAGCCATCTGTATAATCACCTAGGATACTACACTCAGACGAGCCTCACACTGTCACCATCTTGAAATTCTTAATAATTTTATCTTTGAACGTGGGTTTTGTACCTAAAGTCCAATGGCAATATGGAGCATGAATATGAGCAAAGAGGATATGTGAAAGAAAAAAAAGATTTATATGTTAGTGCCTTAATGACACTTTCTTTGTGCTTTATGAATAAGAGGCCCTGAACTTTCATTTGGAACAGTGTTCCACAAATGAGGTAGCCAGTTCTGGTCTGAGGAGAAGTATCTGAAAATGAAATCCAAACTACAATTGCCCCTAAAGAAAAACTCAGAGAATTCGATTTCCAAAACTGCTCTTTGAATACTCATAAAAGTTTTGCTATAGTGAATCTTTATGATAAATACAGTACCTATCTCGTAGAGTAATTTAATTATCTCAGGCTGTATTAATAACCATAATAAACTCTACTCCAATAGGACTCCAGGTAGACAAGTCTTCCAGCCTCAGGCCTCCCCTCATTAAACCGCAATTAGCATGATAAATGGGAAGTGTGATTTTGCTGCAGCCAGTATTAGCCCTACTTACTCATGAGGTGACAGGGGAAGCCATCAGAGGATAGAATTAAAGATATTTAAATAACAAGGAAAATGGTAGCTTTTACCATCTTCTGCCCATTAGGCTGACCTATCAGAGTGTAGGTATACCTTACACATTTCAGCTACAACTGACAAAGATCTCAAATAAGCGCCAATGTTAATATCAGTTAATACGTGCACAACCTGGTGACTAAATAGTCTGTCCTTGGAAGGTCAGACGTACTGTGAGAATTCAAGATGGCTATAATCTTAATAAAACATTAACAGGAAGTCCAATGAAATAAGATGGCGGCCACAGATGACCTCTAAAATACTATGCATTCTTAATCAGGTGATGAGATTTTTTCACATTTGCCAACAGCATGGAACCCACAGCACTGTAGTACCACACATATTAACATTTATTTAATTTGAAATACATCCCTTAACAAGGCAGCTTTTGGTGCATATGGCTTTATTGAAAGCTAAAGCTAAAACAAGTTACAAAACTTGATTTGAATCAGTAAAGACATGCTAGTCTGTGGCAATCAGTTTCCAGGAGAATCCCTGTATCCTTGCAGGATACTCACTTTTAACCTGAGTTTCTTTAAATGAGTTTCTGTTCCTTAACATCAAATATTCCCTAAAACAAGTTATATTGAAAATTGCCATTTTAATACATGAACACTCAAGGGAAGAATGCCTTACACAAGATATCACATTCTGCTAGGATTTTAAGATCTTTTAAAAAGAACTACCATCTACTTCCCCTTTATGTTTCTCTTCTGTTCTCAGCTAAATATTCTATCACAAAATAGAAAGCGCTCTCTTGGGATGGGTTGCATTGATTTGATTTGCTATTAAAACCTGTTCTACATGTGGTAAAAGTGGAAACTAACATATTATTCAGATTGTTGTGTTCTTTAAAATAAAAATGCTAAAACATACAGTGTCAGGGATTGTCATCTCTTGCAAATGAACCTAAATCCGCATGTCCAGGCCTGACATTTCTTTCCCAGATCTACACCCAGTTCCAAACTCTCTACCAGTGTCTCCATTTGCAAGTGTCACCTGAAGGATCATTTTTGTCCTCTTGCTTCCTGAAAGAGTAGCAAGCTAGGATTCATCTTCATAGCCTCCTTTCCCAAAAGATACATCCATTTTTGTCATTGAATCCTGTCAATTCCGCCTCCAAAACATCTGTCAAATTTTCCAATTTGCCACTTCCACAGTCATAGTGGGCACTTATCTCTACAGGTTTTGTTTTAGTTTATCAATGTGTTTCTCCTCCTCACAGAATTCTCAGCACCAGCATTGTTATTAATCTTGGTATCATCCCTGTATTCCTACTTTACATTAGGGATGTTCAAATGTTTTAATGAAACACAACTTCGAGATTAATGCATCTATTATTTAATTACACTGTTACTTAAATTTTATAAATTAATATCATTAGAATCTAAAATTAGCAAATGAGAAAACTCTCTGTCTACATTGACCATATGTCTTAGAGTCTCGACTCTTAAAATAAAAATAGCAAAAAATAATGGTGAGATGAAGAATAAGATGTTATCTACTATCCATACAGAGCACTTGCCTGGTGCCAGGCATTATGCTAAGGATTTTAAATGTACTATCTTATAGAATCATTATTCAAAAGCAGTGAAGCAGGTTACCAATCAAGCCCACATGTTAACTGCACCTTTTCTTATACATGTGAAGAGAAAAACTGGTGCCTCTTAGCCGATTTAAAGCATGAGAACCCATGTTAAAATTGTGTACTTCTGCAACCAAACATCTCTCATCAATGCTTCCTCTAATTACTCTAGCTAGGGCCTTACCGCTTCATATCCGGTTGGCCTTAGTGAAGAAAAGTTCCCTTTCTTTATGTGCTGTCATTTCATGAACATTCACATCCTGCCCTCCCAGACAGGGAATGCGGTATGCCAGGCACGTGGTCTGACTTATCCTCTGAGTTTTGTTCTGAGTATATCTGAGCGCACGTATAGCTGAGTGAAGTGGAGAGTTTGGCACTCTAGAAAATTTGCTTCTGCCACTTGTTCTTATCCTTCCATCTCCATAAAAGGGATGAATCTGCAGAGACGGATCTCTCATTCTAGTGGGTCCAGAGCAGAATTTCCTTTCTCTTTTTTTCCAACTTGCTTCTCAAAAGACTTTTACTTTTAAAAAATGACAGAAAACAATTTGAACAGAAGGCATTGAATATTCCTTACTGATATTTCCTCGCGGTCTCCAACGTATCACGTCTATCCAGGCTCTATTAGCCGCTTCAAACTATCATTATATTTCATTAGGAGGCAACTTTTGGTCTTGACTCATAAGCACAGTTGCATTGGAAAAGCAAATGGAGTAGAAAGGGAAGCTGATGATGTCTGGCTGATAGCACTCCATCTTAATGTTCTTCAAGCAAACCGCAACTGGAATTTTTAGGCCCTAGCATGAGGCCATACACTGTGCTTCATTATCCATTTCTCGTCCTCACACTTCAGCCTCTTTTTTATAACACGTCAAGCTACTTCACGTCTTTATGCCTCTGCACATACTCTTTCCTTTGTGTAGAATATTTCTCACCCACTCGTCTACCTGGCCAAGTTAAAAATACTTCAAAGGTTGGACTGATGACATCCCTCTTAATCTACTCGGTTCTGGAAAGGTAATCACACTCTTCAGTGTGTGTGTGTGTGTGAGTATGAGCCCGTACATGTGTGTGTATACCTATGCGGGCACACACATACATACATTTGTAGTATTATTGTTACACTTAACACCCTGGTATGATTTCCTTCTTTGTATTTGTATTTCTTCTTGGGAGTAGAATCTGTTCCTGCCACTTAGTAGTTTTACAATTTCAACAATTTAATGGTTGACTATAAACTAAAAATATTCGTAAGTTATATCAATTTGTGGTTGTCGGTTTTTCAAACTTTTCTTGCACTGGGCAATATAACCTTTTCCATGCAGAGACACTGTTTCCCCACTACCCCTTCCACCCACTAGAACTAAAGTATGTGACTTGTCCAAGAGGACCAGTGATGAGTAATTATTCCTGTCAGGCACTTTCAACTACCATCAAAATCTGGCCCTTTATAGCACATATTCATATAAATGACAGCTCAAGTCAAACCTATCTATCTCTCTAACTAGAGGAAACCATTTCCCACCCTTCACACTTTCTTTTCTTTTTCCTAAGGTTATGTCAAAAATCATCATGATTAGTAGTCAACATGTCCACTCCACTCATGGAACTTCTAAAGAATTTGTTTTTATTTTAGAGTTCTATAGGAAATGAAAATCCTCCTAAAGTAACCCCATAAGATCGAAGGAAAAGATATCTGTCACTAGCAGGTGTCTACTAAGATTTCCATCAGCATTATTATCATTACCATGCACAAGAAACATAATACGTGAAGTCCTGGGTTCCCAAATTACTTCATTTGACTATAAAAGAACTAACTGCATTTCTTCACGTATTCACTCATGTATTCCTTTTTCTTGCACTGCCTTCATAATTTGTCATAGCCTACAATAATGTTTTTATTTAAAACTGGGAAACTATAATTAGATGACACAATAAAGGTATAGAAAAAAATCTAGGAGGAAAAACATACCCATATGTTCATATAGGGAGAGTCCCATTCCCTTATTGAAGATAGACAGAAAACTTGATTCTAAGCTTCCTAGTAACCGAAGCAAGAAGGGAAACAGAAAGAACAAGCACAGTATCCATGAGGTAAAAAGATGAACTGTTTCAGGGAAATTCTATGAATCCTCAATATGAGGCTATAGTTATCTCCTTTATGAGAAATTTCCTTCTGGGATCATTGCACTTTTAAAATCTACCCTACAAGACCTTTCAGTGTGAGACAATAGGCCTAACCATGTATCAAGCAGGAATGTATATGTATGTATACTAATAGCATTTCTCCATTTTTATAATTTTTGATTGTTTTTGTCTCAAGAAAAAAGATAAAGTAATACATACTATTCATATATGATGCATATATGCATAATGCCCATTACTTGTAATACATATGTTATAGATCACATGTACATATTTTATGTTTCTGTGGGTGCAGTCGGGACACAGAAAACACAATATTTATTTGAACAGATAAAGTTTAATATTAATACCTGTTAACTAGGTATAACACTATTAACTAGATAATAGTTAATAATTCCGTTTCCCTCTCCCTCCATCTCCATTTTCTGTCTCCCCCTCCCGCTCCCTCTTCCTGCCCTCCCTTCCTCCCCTCTATAGGCACAGCCTACGAGCTGCTGGTAAAGCAGAAATGTGCTTTTCAGAGTCTCAGCCCAGCATCACAGTGCAGAGCCTAGAAGGGCAAGTTTAAAGCCGAGACACAATAACTTGATAGCTGGTATCCTTCTTCTAAGGAAACAGTGACATTCTATAGACTATTTTGATAAAAACAGGTTTGTAGGCCAAAGGGTTTGATCAGTTCACTTTCAATATTAACGTTAAGATCTTGTTTTCCACAATTGACCCAGAAGATTGTTATTCCTCAAAAAGGGAATATGCCTTACTAGCCTTGTAAAGTCATATATCCAGAAGGAGAATATTTTCAATAGGCCATATTTAAAGTATGCCATTTTTCTGAATATTTTAATCTCCATTGTCTGTCATTCCTATTCTCTCTCTCTCTCTCTCTCTCTCTCTCTTTCTAATTCATAGCAGGATGGGGCTGATGGCTGCATGACCCAGGTAGAAACATGATCCATATGTGAGGTCAGAATGAACAGGAATATTAAAAAATAAATCAGTGAAAGTAAGTTGATGCGAGAGATAGGTGAGAGATGGATACCCTGTTAAATCTCAGTTCTGTTGAACAACAGACCCTTTGACTGTGAAGTATATCTTCGGAATTTTGTAAGGTCTCTGAAGCTGTGGCATAGCCAAATGATTATCTCAAGAACCACGTAGGATATTAGTTAAATAAAGGGGTAAGGAAAGATATAAAACGGGAAGACTGACATTCTGTTTCCTTTTAAACAGTACTTCCTGTTGCAAAAGCAGATGTTCTTCTAAGAGGAATAAACAAAAACTCATGTCCATGTTCATACTATGAACAAACTCATATTTATGGAGAGGAGAGAAGATGGCTCTTCACATTCTCCTGATTACTTTTGCATAGGAATGTTTTCGCCATGCAGAGGAACTGCACTTTAGAGAGGCAATTTGACTAAGGCTGAAAATTTGCCATGCTGTGGCTGCTGTGATTTCCCAAATCAGCAACAGTGCACAGAAGTGAAGGCCAAGTAAGACCCCTTCCTTCTCTACCCTGCCCTCTGATTTTCCTTTCTGTGCTTTTCAGAAGCTGACAGATAGTACATATTCATCCAACAGAACAACCACGAATGACAGATTAAAGCTAAGCTGCTCTCATTGACCAGGGAAGATTTAGAATATGGGCCATAGTTCTATGTAAAGCTAGAGCAGCAGGTGAGTCTAGAAAATAACTTTTATTTCAGAAATAATTCTATTTTATACTGGCGGATTATCATTATTCCAAAGATGACCCCCCACAAGTCTTAAAGTCGTAACTTTTCCTCTTCTGCCTCTCTGTATTTTGCTGGGTTTTATACATTAGCTCCTCCACATTCCACTAAAACTGTTGCCAATTTCGTGAGTCCTTAAAGCAGCAAGACACAGCAGAATGATCAAGGATTTAAACAGACATGAAAAGGGATACAATATCCAGTGAATTTATGTGAAAGGATTCCAACTCACGAGTATTCACTGGAAATATGATATAATGCCAGTATAAAATATAACTATTTATGACCCTTAACATGTTTAGGTGTGTAAATGCAGTAGCACTTAGCATGTTTAGGTGTGTACATGCAGTGACCTTAGCGTGTAAATACAGTGCTGGCATGTACCTGCAGTGACCCTTAGCATGCTCAGGCATGACCCTTGGTGTATAAATGCACTGTTGGTGTGCAGGTGCAGTGACGTTAGCATGTTTAAGCATGTAAATGCAGTGACCCTTAGTGGGTTTAGGCATGTAAATGCAGTGTCCCTTAGTGTGTTTATGTGTATAAGTGTAGTGGCCCCTTGTGTGTAAATGAAGTGTAACTAGCGTGTGTTTGCATGTCAATGTCCCACCACTAGCACATCTTGGTGCATCAAGGCAGTGCCACTATTGCATGGTGGTATGTCAATCAATGCCAGTAGCGCATTTTGCATGTCACTGCAGTGTCACTAGCGCATCATGGCCCATCAATGCAGCACCAGTAGCCCTTGTTGGCATGTCAATGCAGTGCCACTAACATGTCAACATAGTGCCACTAATGCAGTGCCACTAACATGTCAACATAGTGCCACTAGTGTGTGTTTGGGCATGAATGCAGCACCACTAGGGCACGTTTGGTGCATCAATTCAGTGGCACTAGTGCACATTGGCGCATCAAAGCAGCACCACTCTGGCACGCTGGCACCTCAATGCAGTGCCACTAGCACAAGTTGGTGCGTCCATGCAGCACCACTAGTGCATCTTGGTGTGTCAATGCAGTGCCACCGGCGTGACGTGGTACATGAATGCAGTGCCACAAGTGTGTGTTGGCATGAAAATGCAGTGATGGGAAATTCACTGGTATGTAAACGCAGTGCTCCCAAGTGTGTGTTTGCATGTAAATGCAGGGGTGGTAAAATGCAATGGCACGATGTGTGTGTTGGCATGTAAAGGCAGTGAGGCCATGTGTTGGCATATAAATGCAGTGATGGTAAAATGTGGTGGCATAGAAATGTAGTGGGGTCACGTGTGTGTTGGCACTGTCATTTAATGCAGTGACCTGTTAATGCAATGGCTTCATGCATGCTGTGGTGTGTAAATGCAGTGGCATCATACATGTGGTGGTGTATAAACACAGTGGTGTGTAAATGTAGGGCATTGATTGTTACTCAGAGAAACCTCACCTGACTTTAGTCAGAACAAACCAGGTGACCATCTGATTGCCTCTCTGTTCAAGTAGACTGCAATCTCCATAAAATTGGGATTTGATCTGTTTTTTTTCTCATCAACATGTCTCCAGGGATTAGCATGGCACCTGAAATACAAGAGGCACTGAATAAACAATATTTAGCCAATGGGGAAAAAATTATATCTTACTACTAGGCCAGGTACAATGGCTCACACCAATAATCCTAGCACTCTGGGAAGCTGAGGTGGGTAAACTGCTTGGCTCAGGATTTCAAGACCAGCCTCAAAAAAAAAAAAATTATATCCCACTAGTGGAATTTATTACAAGAATGTAGTGTTGATTCAGCATTTGAAAATTATTTAATGTAATCTATCACATCAATAAGCTAAAGTAGTAAAATAATGTAAAAATATCAACAGATGCAATAAAAAGCAGTTGCAAAATCCAACATCCATTGAGATAAAAAATCTCAGGAAAACAGTAATGGGAACCTCATTAATGTGATAAAGAACATGTACGAATCTTATAGCTGACATCGTTCTTTCTTTTGTGACCAGAGTTGAATTCTGCAATGGACTCAATTCTAATATGAGCTAATACAAGGGACAGGGTAAGGGAATGAGGGAGCCAGGAGATGGAGGGGGGGAATGGGGAGTCACAGTGTGGGGACAGGAGGTACATGGAATTGCTTTATGCTTTCTGTTCAATTTTATTGTGCACCTAAAACTGTTCCAAAAAATAAGTTTATTAATTTAAATAATTCATTACAGTATTTACAGGAAAAAAATAACCTTAAAAAGGCTTAGGGTAGTTTATTTTTTTCTTAATGCATAGGGTTTTGCTCTATTGTCCTGGCTGAAGTGCAGTAGCATCACCACAGTTCACTGCAGCCTAAACTCCTGAGCTCGAATGTTCCTTTTGTCTCAGCCTCCTAAAAGTAGCTAGGACTATAGGCATGTGTCATCACACTCAGCTAATTTTTTATTTTTGATAGAAAGGGTCTCACTATGTTCTCCAGGCTGTTCTCAAACTCTTAGCTTTAAGTAATCCTCACACAGTGGCCTCCAGGAGCATTATAATTACAGGTATGAGCCACCATATTTGGCCAACTTATAGAATAAAGATTAAGAAATATACCATTTCACTAGTATTCCTATAGAGAAGCCATATAACTTATTAGAAAAGAAACTGTGAGAAGTTACTTAAGAATACCTTGACAGGCCAGGTGCAATGACTCATGCCTATAATCCTAGCACTCTGGGAGGCCAAGGCAGGAGGATGGCTTGAGATCAGGAGTTCAAGATCAGCCTGAGTAAAGTAAGACTCTACTAAAATTAGAAAAGCCAACCAACCATAGTGGTGGATGCCAGTAGTCCCGGCTACTTGGGAGGCTGAGGCAGAAGGATCACTTGAGCCCAGGAGTTTGAGGTTGCTGTGAGCTATGAAGCCATAGTACTATACTCAAGGTGACTCAGTGAGACTCTGTCTACAAAAAAAAAGGCAAATTTTCACTGGTTCAAGTGGTCCAAGTATAGTGGTGTTTACAACTAAGTCATCAAAACCGGTTACAGATTTCTTTGTTCCTACTCCATGCCTCACCTGACTAGCCAAAACCAAACAAAAACTATTTAAAAAATCAAATTCTTGGGTTCCACCCCAAATCTAATAATTTAGTAATAAGAATTCTAGGATAAGGCCTAGCAATCTCAAAATGCATTTGAAACCTCTTTGGATGATTCTTTTGCAGAATAAAATTTGAGAGGCACTTAACTTTCTTAAGCACCAGAATATAGTACCCAATTGCCTACTGGGTTTAAGGCTGGGCATGGTGGCTCATGCCTGTAATCCCTGCACTCTGGGACACCAAGGTGGGTAGACTGCCTGAGCCCATGGGTTTAAGACCAGTCTGAGCAAAAACAAGGCCCCAGTCTCTAAAAAGAGCCAAGCATTGTGGCAGGCACCTGTAGTCCCAGCTACTTGAGAGGCAAGAAGATCTCTTGAGCTCGAGTTTGTGGTTGCTGTGTGCTATGAGCTATGATGCCATGACATTCTACCACGGGCAACAAAGTGAGATTCTGTCAAATAAAAATTGCCTATTGGGTTTAAATACTAAAGTGTACCACAGAGGCCCAGAACTCAACAAGTCTCAGACTGACATCATCTTCCTGACAAATTTGCTCATCTTTCCTTTCTTTTGTTAATAATACAAACAAAAATAATGAAGCTGACCATAATTCTTCAATCTTCTCAAGGTCTATCATCTAGTCAGTCACCAGGCCCTTATGAGTCTACTTCTTTCATTTACTTCCCATCTGTCTACCTCCCTCTACTCCCTAGACACCTCCTTGGTTCAGGTAATGATTACATCTAGACTAGGTGATAGCAAAAACTCTTAAATGGTAACCTTGTTTACTTTAGATAATTCAGAGAAAAATGAATAGAGCATGAGGCAAATATAGTAAAACTTTAACCATTATGAAATCTATAACAAAGGGTATATAAATTTGAGCAAAGATAAAAAAATAAACAAAATGAAATGGAGGACCCAGAAACACACAAAAATTGACATTTAGGCCACGCATGGTGGGTCTCGCCTGTAATCCCAGCACTCTGGGAGGCCAAGATGGGTGGATTGCTTGAGCTCAGGAGTTTAAGACCAACCTGAGCAAGAGGGACTCCCTATCTCTAAAAATAGCCAGGCTTGGTGGTACCTGTAGTTGCAGCTACTTGGGAGGCTGAGGCAAGAGAATCACTTTGAGCTCAAGAGTTTGAGGTTGCTGTGAGCTATGACACCATGGTACTCCACCCAGGGTGACAATGTAAGACACTGTCTTGAAAAAAAAAATGGAATTTAACTTATGTTAAAATGATGAGGGTGGCTCGCTGCTTGTAGCACAGTGCTTATGGTGCCAACCATATACATCAAGGATGGAGGATTCAAACCTGGCCCGGGCCAAGTAAACAACAATGACAAGTGCAACAACAACAAAAAATAGTCAAGTGTTGTGGCAGGCACCTATAATCCCACCTACTTGGGAGGCTGAGTCAAGAGAATCGCTTAAGCCCAAGAGTTGGAGGTTGCTGTGAGCTTTGACATCATAGCACCCTACTGAGGGCAACATAGGGAGACTCTGTCTCAAAAAATAAATAAATAAATAAATAATGAGGGAAAGGACAGATGTGTCAATAAATGATACCACACCGAAGATATCAAAGTTGACCATTAATTCATATGACATACAAAAATAAATTTAAAATAAACCATGGATCTAAATGTGAATGGCAGAACAAGTAGGCATTTTTATTTTTTATGTATTTATTTTTTGAGACAGAGTCTCACTCAGTTGTCCTGGGTAGAGTGCTATGGTGTCATCACAGGTCACAAACCTCAGTCTTGGGTTTGAGCAATTCTCTTGCATCATGCATCAGCTTCCCAAGTAGTTCAGACTACAGGCTAGTTTTTCTATTTTTATTTTTTTGTTATTTATTTTTGAGACAGAGTCTTAGTCTGTCACCCTGGATAGAGTGCTGTGGTGTCACAACAACCTGGCTAGTTTTGTCTATTTTCTCACTTTTGCACAGGCTAGTCTGGAATTCCTAAGCTCAAGCAACCGCCCCCCCACCTCACCCTCCCAGAGTGTGAAGATTACAGGTGTAAACCACTGTACCTGGCCAATAAGTTTTTTATAGAAGAAGACATAGGAAGATATCTTCATCATGACATCTTAGTAGGGAAATTTTTCAAACAGGTCAAAGAAATACCATGAAAGAAAAGACTGGGCAGGTGTGATGGCTCACACCTGTAATCCTAGCACTCTGGGATGCTGATGCCAGCAGATTGCTTGTGTTCAGGATTTTGAGACTAGCCTGAGAAAGAGCAAGACTCTGTCTCTAAAAATAGCCAGCCATTGTGGTGGGTGCCCTATATTCCCAGCTACTTGGGAGGCTCAGTGAAGAGGATAGCTTGATCCCAAGAGTTTAAGGTTACTGTGAGCTATAATGCCACAGCACCCAACCCGGGGGGGACTAAGACTATCTCAAAATAAAAAAAGATTGATAAATCTGACCATATTAAAATTTTCCCTTTCATCAAAAGAGGCTATAAAGGGGAAGAAGAGCCACACGTGAGAGAATATTTTGCAGTACATGGAATTAACAGGGGATTTGTATCTAACATATATAACTTCTACAAATCAATAAGAAAAAGCATCCAGTAGATGAATGAGAAAAATCATTTAAGATGTACTTGGCAAATGGGGATATCTAAACAATTCAGTGAACATATGAAAAGTTGCTTAACCTCATCAGTAATCTGAAAAATGCACATTTAAACCACAAGCTACCACTACACACTTTTCTAATAAGTGAAAATTATGATGCCTAACAGGAACAGACTTACTGTGTTTGCGAATGTATAAGTCAGTAAAAGCTCTTTAGAAAACATTTTGATATTACCCAGTAACATGAAAGAGGCATGTTACCCTCTGATCGAACAATTCCAGTCCTTGATACATCCCACAGAAAAACCTATGCCGTTATGTATCAGGAGACAAGTACGATAACAACATTGTTTACATTATCTCTAAATTACCGACAACCTAGGAAACCCTCAGCTGTAGACTGGATACGCTGTGGTATACTTAACTTGTACAATGAAACTACTAGAGCGATATGCAAAATGAAAAAATCTTTTTAAAATGTTTGAGGAAAGCAAATCACAATATAATAAGTATACTATGAGACCTTTTATATGAAGATCACAAACATACAAACCTATATGATAGTGAAAGAGAGAGGCAAACAGCTGATGAAACTGTAATGAAAACCAAGTAAGTTGGCTCGGCGCCTGTGGCTCAAGTGGCTAAGGCACCAGCCACATACACCTAAGATGGTGGGTTTGAATCCAGCCCGGGCCTGCCAAACAACAATAATGGCTGCAACCAAAAAATAGCCAGGCACTGTGGCAGGCGCCTGTGGTCCCAACTATTTGGGAGGCTGAGGCAGGAGACTCGCTTGAGCCCAGGAGTTGGAGGTTGCTATGAGCTGTGATGCCCTGGCACTCTACCCAGGGGAACAGCTTGAGGCTCTGTCTCAAAACAAAACAAAACAAAAAAAACCTTAAATAAAAAGAAAACCAAGTAAGTTACCATAAAACTTTGGAGATGATTACCTTTGTGGAGGGACTGGGAATGGCACCCAGAAGGCTCTCGGGGATCTGGCAGTGCTCTGTTTACTGACTGCAGTGTTGTCTTTCTTATAATAATTTGTTAAGCTGTACATTGAAGATTATGCATTATTTTTGTCTGTGTGTGATATTTAACAATAAAACAAATTTCAAAATAAGATTCTAGAAGAAATATATAAAAATTGCAAGACCTCTATTAAAGTGGTGGAATTAGAGTAAATTTTTCCATGTTTTCTGTTTTCCTCACTTTCCTTATACATGCTTTTATTTTTTAATTTAAAAAAGAACGCTCTTCTTCTTTAATTCACACTTCCATGACATTTCCCTGTACATGTCCCACCTCATG
Source organism: Otolemur garnettii (assembly GCF_000181295.1). Classification (NCBI taxonomy): domain Eukaryota; kingdom Metazoa; phylum Chordata; class Mammalia; order Primates; family Galagidae; genus Otolemur; species Otolemur garnettii. The sequence continues at coordinate 8,273,369 of NW_003852446.1, forward strand.
ACTTCACTGCACATTGGTACCTTCTTTCCAAATCATTCTCTATATCCTCCTACGGGTCCCTGTTACATTTGGAATTATTACCACTGTCTCCTTAAAGTTTCAACTGTTTTCATGGCATCTGTCTCCCATCAGTTCTTCTAAGCTGCTGCTTCCTAAATGTAGCCATTCTTCCTTTTCAGTGGGAACACTCTAAAGGTCAGTGTACCTCCGTTAAACATTTGCTTGAGAATCAACTGATAGAACTTTTCTTTTTCTTTAGAACTTTTCATAAATATATAGATTTAGGCTCCTAGAGCTTCCATGTCAGAATCTTCACTCCTTTTAAATAATATCACCAGCAATTCTATTGTCAAGAAAAGGTAAAGATTTTGAGAATACTTCTACTATTCCATTTATTTATTTATTTATTTGAGACAGAGCCTCAAGCTATCACTCTGGTTAGAGTGCTGTGGCATTATACTTCACAGCAACCTCCAACTCCGGGGCTTAAGTGATTCTCTTGCCTCAGTCTCCAAAGTAGCTGGGACTATAGGTGCCCGCCACAATGCCTGGCTATTTTTTTGTTGTTGCAATTTGGTCAGGGCCAGGTTCAAACCCATCACCCTCGGTATATGGGGGCACCTCCCAGCTGTAAAACATAGTGGTAACTTTAGCAATGCCACAGAGCAAAAGAGATAAACTATAAAATACATGGAACTCCCAGCAAAGGAATGTAACCTAAAGCTTTTTCTCTCAGGACTGGGGAAAATAATAAATAACCCCTTGCTTTGCCCCACTTAAGTGATTGACAGAACTTATAAGGCATGAATGGAAATTTAAAAGATCCCAAACTAGCTGGGCATGGTGGCTCATGCTTGTAATCCCAGCACTCTGGGAGGCTGAGGCAAGTGGATCACCTGACTTCAGGAGTTTGAGAACAGCCTGAACAAGAGCAACACACCATTTCTACAAAAATAGAAAAATTAGCCAGGAGTAGTAGCAGGTGCCTGTAGTCCCAGCTATTTCACAGGCTGAGGCAACAGGATCACCTAAACCCAGGAGTTTGAGGTTGCTGTGAGTTGTGACACCATGGCACTCTACCCAGGGCAACAGAGTCAGGCTCTGTCTCAAAAAAAAAAAAAATCTCCAACTAACAGCAAACCCGTATGTATGGCAAAGTTATAGTTTACAGTTTTCAAATTAAAAAAATAAGCAGTAAAACACTGTTGACTAATAAAGGAAGCTTTTTCCTACAGTAAACAGTCAGATCTGCAGCAGAGATAGAAATCAAATTTCTCAATAAAACTCAGCCTCTGAATTTGGAGATGGGTAGGAAAAAGGTTGGACCAAGAAGTAGAACTAAAACTGAGGGACTCACGTGGCGTGATCACCCTTGTTTGTTTTCCCTACCTCTTTGAAGCACAATTACCAGCCACACATTTAGCCCTAGCTAGAGTAAAAATAATCAGTGTTCCGTGCTAAAGGAATTTAATGTGATTTCTGAAAAGTGAGTTCTGTGTTTTGCTCCCTGCCGACTCTCCCAGACATAGGATGGTCACGTGTAAGGATCACTTAGAGAGACTGCAAAAATACAGACTACTGGACCACAGCCCCAAACTTTCTAATTCAGAAGGTCTGAGAGAGGAGTCAGGAATCTTCATTTCCTTTCTTTGTGAAGACAAGGGTGAAATAAAGTTTATTGAGGAAGAGAAAGGTGGCTTACAGAGTTAAAAGCTTACAAAGTAGAATACATTCACCACAGGCAGTGAACAAGCCTCCATCCCCAGGGCAAGTAGGCAGAGGCCTAAGAATCTTCATTTCTAATAAATTTTCAAGTAATGCTGATACTGCTGATCCACGAATCATACTGTGACGGGGGTGTTGAAAATAAATATTGAGGACGGTAACTGTAGCTCAGTGGGTAGGGCACCAGCCACATACACTGGGGCTAGCGGGTTAGAACCCCGCCTGGGCCAGCTAAAACAACAATGCTAAGTCATAATCTTAATCAAAAGAGGAGATAACAAAGCATTCCAAGATTAAAAGGGGATGAAGGATGTTGTTACGACTGCAGGGTATTTGTGATCTACAACTCTACTCTTTAGGAACCAAAAGGTTAGAAGAAATAGATGAAAGTTGATTTGAAACAATTATTGGCTACAGCTGAATGACCAGTACGGTACACATTAGTTCTGAATGAGTAATATCCTCTGTATACGTCCACAAAGGGAAAGACACTGATGTACAAACTTAGGAGCAAACAGTAGGAACCATTTTGTAGCAAGTATTCTCAAGACAAAAAAGTTTAAAGTAGTGGTTCTCAAAGTTTGGTCCCGGGCCCAGCAGCTTTAGCATCACCTGGGAATTTGTTCACGATGTAAATTCTCAGGTGCTTCCCTTTTTACTGAATTGGAAACTCCAGGATGGGGCCTGGCAATCCATGTTTTGGCCTCCATGGAATTCTTATGCACCCTCAAGTTTGGGAACTACTGATTAGGGAAAACTTATGAATAAATTTACTGACCTGAACAAACATTGGTCACTTGTCTCAGTTCAAGATTTTGTAGGACTAAAAGACACATACAACAAAACCATGCCCTCCAGGGTCAGAAAACTTGGTTAAAACAGAAAACACCCTTTACAGATGTTTTTTAAAATCCAAGGCAACAACATAAAAGATGGCATAGAGCAGGAAGGTTAAGATTAATTGCCAATTTCATAGACTTGAATGTTCCTAATGCAGTCTGCACAGAAGAAAAGATGGCTTACTACTAGTGGGGTTGGGAAAGATTGCTGAGAAGATGTAATAGTTAGGATTGTTTGCAGAGTTCTGAATGGAAGTTGGAAAGTGAGAGGGGGCATTCATGAAAAGCTCAAGATAAGATGACTTCATGGGTAGATTTTACCAAGCCTTCAAAGAGGAAATAATGCATACTAATCCTTCTTAAACTCTTCTAAAAATATGAGAAGGGGTAATACTTCCGAACTTATTTTTGTGAGGCCAGCATCACTCTGATACTGAAGCCAAAGAACTACAAGAAAATAAAACCATTGACCAACACATCCCTAATGAACATAGATGGAAAGATCCTCTGTAAAATACTAGCAAACTGAATTCAATAGCACATTAAAAGAAATACACACTATAATCAAGTGAAATTTACCCCTGGGATGCCAGGATGATTCAACACACAAAAACAATGTGATACACAGTATTAAAAGAACAAAAGACAGAAACAACATTATCATCTCTAATAGATACAATAAAGCATTTGATGAAGTTTGACTTTTTTTTTATAATAAAAACTCTAAACCAAATAAGTATAGAAACAACTGTGTCAACTTAATAAACATTACTTAGGAAAAGCCCACAGCTAAAATTAGAATTCATGAGAAAATGCTGAGAGCTCTTCCTCTAAAATTAAGGCAAGGATGCCTAGTCTCATGACTACTATTCAACATAGTACTAGAAGTCTTAGCAGAGAAATTAGGATAAAGGAAGAAATAAAAGTGATCCAAATTGAAAAGGGAAAAATAAAATTGCCTCCTTTTTCAGATGACAGGATCTTATATATAGAAAACTCTAAAGACATTATTTAAAAATCTGTTAGAACTAGTAAATGATTCACTAAGTTTACGGGATTAAAAAAACCTACATACAAAAATCAGTAGTGTTTGTCTATGTTCATAATAGACTGTCTGAAAAGAAGTTAAGAATACCATTTAAAATAGTAGCAAAAAGAATAAAATACTGAGGAATAGATTTAACCAAAGAGGCGAAAGTCCTATGTACTGGAAACCATAAGACAGACATTTAAAAAGACACAAATAATTGGAAAGATATCTCATGTTTCTTGATTGAAAAATTAATATCTATACAGGTATAATTATATTTTATCACTATTCAATAGAAATAAATAATAAAATAAATTCCATATAAATAAAAACAGTGAGAGGTCACCTCACACCTGTTGGAATGGCTATTACCATTAAGACAAAGGATAAATTTTGGCAAAGACGTGGATAAAAGTAAACACTCATACTGTTCCTGAAAATGTAAATTAAGACAGCCATTATGGAAAACAGCGTAAAAGGTCCCACAAAACATTAAGGTAGAACTACTATGCGATCCAGCACTCCTACTTCTGGTTACATATCCAAAAATGATTTAACGACTATCTTGGAAAGCCATGGGCATTCTCATGTTCATTAGAGCATTATTCACAATAAGCAAGAGAAGGAAACAACCTAAGTGTCTACAAGTGAATGAATAAGGAAATTGTGATGCCTTTATACATCTCTATCGCAAAAATAACGTCCTTTTTCATGAAAATGTGATTAAAATATGCAACATTTCTTCAGAGAGTCACAGCAAAGGGTAAAGCATTTTAGTGAATAATTTTTTGGTAATCACTTACTGAATATGAGTTCAATGAGAACATTTCCATATTTTGTCCTAATTATATATGTCTTGGATTATGAAAAAGGTCACTTAACCTGGAAAGAATTTTAACAAAACCGTAATTTATACATAGTAAAAAACATTCTAGATTATGCAGGTTGTAAAGATAGTACTGAAAGCGCTCCAAAAGTATAATTACTTGAATTTCTAAATAAGTAGAGAGAAATGCATTTTTTATGAACTGAAAGTCGCCTAATGAATTTTACTGCAAAAAGAACTATTTTCATCTGTTTCATTTTATTTGATTTATAGGTTTTTACTGTAAAACATAAATATTTAGTCATTTAATTTTTGCTTGCAATTCTACTTCAGCTCAATGAACGAAATATTTGTATTTTTCTATTTTTAAAAGGAAAGGTTTTGAAACACTTCAGTATTGTCTAAGTAAAAAATGAGCCAAAAATAGGTATTGCATGTGAATGGGAATTTGATACGTGACAGAGAGGCACTGCAAATTACTAGGGTAAAAATGACATATTCATTGAATGGTAAAGGGACTATTGGTTATCTATATAAATAAAAGTAGGTAGACACCTATTTCATCCATATATGAAAATAAATTTCAGATTGATCAAGGTCTTAAATGTGAAAGGCAGTACTTTAAGGTTTTTAAAGAAATCCTTGTGGCATTTAGGTAGGGAAGAACTTCTTAAGCAAAACAGAAAAAGCATAAGCCATTAAGAAAATGTTGATAATTTGATATATACAATTTAAGAACTTTTCTTCATCAAAGAGAGTGAAAAGAAAAGCCCAGTGGGTTGTGATATTTGCAACACTGATTATGGGGGAAAAGAACCTATAATATTTACTGTATACAAATGCTTATCAGAAGTCAATAAGAAAAAGATTAAAGGGGAAAAAGAAAAAGATAAGCAAATGATATGATTGGGATTTTTATAGAAATGGATATAGAAATGAAATGGCCATTAAATATATAAAAACATTGAGATAAAGTCATATACTAACTAGGATGACTAAAAATAATGACAAAGTTTTGGGACAATAGGAAATTGTTTTGGTTTGATGACTTTGGAAAAATAATTTGACATTACCTAGTAAATTTGAAAATGCGCTTACCTAAGGATCCGCTGGTTCCACTCCTAGACATAGTTCCCATAAAGTCTTGTATGCATAAATATACAGGAAACAGGCAAGAGAATGCTCTTAAGAGTACTATTTGAAATGACAAAGACTGTAAACAATACAAGTATAAAAAAGTAGAATAAATAATGTGTGGTGTACTCATACAGCGGATATTATTCAGCAGTGAAGAAAAGAATGGAGTAAAAGTCCAGAATCTATGTAGCCTCTACAATGTAGTTTAATCTCAATAACACATCCACATACTAGAGTGAAAAAAAATGCTCACAGCAGAAAACACTAGTACGATTCTATTAATGTAAATGTCAAAACAGGTAAAACCAAACAAAATATTGATTGAACTATTTTTAGTTGGTGTTGACACTTACTTTACAACTACATTATGTTGTAAAACTAAAAATAAAAGCAAGGGCACATTTAACACAAAATTTAGGCTATTGAATAGCTCTGACCAGGAGATGGGGATTGGAATTGTCAAGGTATAGGGAAAAACTTAAAAGTAATGTCTGTTTCTTAAGGAGTTGGTGTGGGTGTATGGGTGTTCATTTTTGTTGATTTATTTCCTGTTGTTCCTTAGCCTGTGAACTGTACCTTTATTATCATACTGCTTTGTATGCATGGTAATTTTAAAGTACACATATGCTGTTAACAAAGTAAAGTAAGAATGAGAATGAATGGGAATGAGACCAGACTGCAGACAGGAAGGTTTGCTTGGCTACAGGCTGCTGCCAGGGCAGAAGTGGAGAGAGGAAGAGTCACAGCAGGGGGATTGGGAAGGTTAATGGACAGTTTAAAAAAGATTTAAAGAAACTTTCTGGGGACTTCTAGTAAAAAATACTATTTCACATAAATTTGACATAAAAGTAGTACTTGTCATGGTCTCTCGTTCTGTCTTTTCTTTTTAAATAAACGTTTAAATTGAAGTATAATTTATACAGGGAGCAGTGAAATAAAAGTGTTCAAGGTTTAAAAGTAAACCAACCTGTGTAACCACATTACCTGGAATAAGACACAGACCATGAACAACATCCCTTCTAGAAGCTTCCTTTGTTGCCCCCTTATGATCTCCATCACCACTTCCTTCCTGCCCAGAGGTAACCAGCATCCTGACTTCTGATATCATGGAATAGTTTAATCTTTTTGTACTTTCTATATCAATGGAATAGTAAAATAGATATTCTTTGGGTCTGGCTTCCCCTACAACATTATTTTGTAAATTGTGTGTATTTTGCTATATATAGCAGTAAATCACTAATTTTTATATCTGTATAATACCCTATTGTTTGATCTTATCACAAATTTATATATCTTACTGGGGCAGAACATTAAGGTTGTTCCTAGGTTTATTTGTGAAGAACACTGCTATAAATACCTCCTATGCATGGATTTTTTTCACATATTTCAGTTAGAAATATAGTTAGATAGGGCAGTGCCTGTGGCTCAAAGGAGTAGGGTGCCAGCCACACATACCAGAGGTGGCAGGTTCAAACCCAGCCCCGCCCCCCCAAAAAAAACTACAAATATATATATACACATACACACACACATATAGTTAGATATGCCTGTATTCCACTCACACAGACACCAACAAAGTGTCAATTTTACAAAGTGATTGAGTCCATTTACAATCTTACCAAGAGTTTATGGAAGTCCTACTTGCTCCATATCCTTATGATATTTTATATTGTCAGTCTTAAAAAAATTCATTGTATGGCATATATGGTAATATTTTATAGAAGTTCTACATTTGCATTTCTCTGGTGACCCAGGAGCCAGAATACTTTCACATTTATTCACTGGGTATTCTATCCCTTTTCATGTCTGTTTAAATCCTTGATCATTCTGCTGTGTCTTGCTGATTTAAGGACTCACAAATTGGCAACAGTTTTAGTGGAATGTGCAGGAGCTAATGAATAAAACCCAGCAATCCAACACTGCATTTAGACAGTAAAGGTCACTGCATTTACACACCTAAACATGCTAAGGGTCACTGCACTTACATGCCTAAACACACTAAGGTCACTGCACTTACACACTTATACACACTAAGGTCACTGTACTTACATACCAATACTGCATTTACATGCTAAGGGTCACTGCATTTACACACCCAAACATGCTAAGGGTCACTGCACTTACATGCCTAAACATGCTGAAGTCACTGCACTTACACACCTATACACACTAAGATCACTGTACTTACGCACCAACACTGCATTTACATGCTACGGGTCATTGCACTTACACACCTAAACACGCTAAGGTCACTGCACTTACACACTAAAGGTCACTGCATTTTCACATCTAAACATGTGAACGGCCACTGCACTTACACGGCTAAACGCACAAAGGTCACCACATTTAGACGCCAACACTGCATTTACATGCTAAGGGTTATGCCTAACCATGCTAAGGGTCAGTGAACTTACATGACAACACTGCATTTACACACTAAGGGTCACTGCACTTGCGCACCTAAACACACTAAGGTCACTGCATTTACATACCTAAACACGCTAAGGGTCACTGCACTTACACACCAACACTGCATTTACAAACTAAGGGTCACTGCATTTACATGACTCAGCACACTAAGGTTCACTGCACTTACATGTCAACATTGTATTTACAGGCTAAGGGTCACTGCATTTACACAGCTAAACACACTAAGGGTCATAGCTCAGGCAGGTCATAGTACCCTGCCAGCTCATGGTACTATACGCTGGTGAATACCACGGATGGGTCTTAGTCCTGCGCACGAGTCTTAGTCCTGCTCACGAGTTGTGAGTTTGTTCATAGTATGAACATGGACATGAGTTTTTGTTTATTCCTCTTAGAAGAACATCTGCTTTTGCAACAGGAAGTACTGTTTAAAAGGAAACAGAATGTCAGTCTTCCCGTTTTATATCTTTCCTTACCCCTTTATTTAACTAATATCCTACGTGGTTCTTGAGATAATCATTTGGCTATGCCACAGCTTCAGAGACCTTACAAAATTCCGAAGATATACTTCACAGTCAAAGGGTCTGTTGTTCAACAGAACTGAGATTTAACAGGGTATCCATCTCTCACCTATCTCTCGCATCAACTTACTTTCACTGATTTATTTTTTAATATTCCTGTTCATTCTGACCTCACATATGGATCATGTTTCTACCTGGGTCATGCAGCCATCAGCCCCATCCTGCTATGAATTAGAAAGAGAGAGAGAGAGAGAGAGAGAGAGAGAATAGGAATGACAGACAATGGAGATTAAAATATTCAGAAAAATGGCATACTTTAAATATGGCCTATTGAAAATATTCTCCTTCTGGATATATGACTTTACAAGGCTAGTAAGGCATATTCCCTTTTTGAGGAATAACAATCTTCTGGGTCAATTGTGGAAAACAAGATCTTAACGTTAATATTGAAAGTGAACTGATCAAACCCTTTGGCCTACAAACCTGTTTTTATCAAAATAGTCTATAGAATGTCACTGTTTCCTTAGAAGAAGGATACCAGCTATCAAGTTATTGTGTCTCGGCTTTAAACTTGCCCTTCTAGGCTCTGCACTGTGATGCTGGGCTGAGACTCTGAAAAGCACATTTCTGCTTTACCAGCAGCTCGTAGGCTGTGCCTATAGAGGGGAGGAAGGGAGGGCAGGAAGAGGGAGCGGGAGGGGGAGACAGAAAATGGAGAAGGAGGGAGAGGGAAACGGAATTATTAACTATTATCTAGTTAATAGTGTTATACCTAGTTAACAGGTATTAATATTAAACTTTATCTGTTCAAATAAATATTGTGTTTTCTGTGTCCCGACTGCACCCACAGAAACATAAAATATGTACATGTGATCTATAACATATGTATTACAAGTAATGGGCATTATGCATATATGCATCATATATGAATAGTATGTATTACTTTATCTTTTTTCTTGAGACAAAAACAATCAAAAATTATAAAAATGGAGAAATGCTATTAGTATACATACATATACATTCCTGCTTGATACATGGTTAGGCCTATTGTCTCACACTGAAAGGTCTTGTAGGGTAGATTTTAAAAGTGCAATGATCCCAGAAGGAAATTTCTCATAAAGGAGATAACTATAGCCTCATATTGAGGATTCATAGAATTTCCCTGAAACAGTTCATCTTTTTACCTCATGGATACTGTGCTTGTTCTTTCTGTTTCCCTTCTTGCTTCGGTTACTAGGAAGCTTAGAATCAAGTTTTCTGTCTATCTTCAATAAGGGAATGGGACTCTCCCTATATGAACATATGGGTATGTTTTTCCTCCTAGATTTTTTTCTATACCTTTATTGTGTCATCTAATTATAGTTTCCCAGTTTTAAATAAAAACATTATTGTAGGCTATGACAAATTATGAAGGCAGTGCAAGAAAAAGGAATACATGAGTGAATACGTGAAGAAATGCAGTTAGTTCTTTTATAGTCAAATGAAGTAATTTGGGAACCCAGGACTTCACGTATTATGTTTCTTGTGCATGGTAATGATAATAATGCTGATGGAAATCTTAGTAGACACCTGCTAGTGACAGATATCTTTTCCTTCGATCTTATGGGGTTACTTTAGGAGGATTTTCATTTCCTATAGAACTCTAAAATAAAAACAAATTCTTTAGAAGTTCCATGAGTGGAGTGGACATGTTGACTACTAATCATGATGATTTTTGACATAACCTTAGGAAAAAGAAAAGAAAGTGTGAAGGGTGGGAAATGGTTTCCTCTAGTTAGAGAGATAGATAGGTTTGACTTGAGCTGTCATTTATATGAATATGTGCTATAAAGGGCCAGATTTTGATGGTAGTTGAAAGTGCCTGACAGGAATAATTACTCATCACCGGTCCTCTTGGACAAGTCACATACTTTAGTTCTAGTGGGTGGAAGGGGTAGTGGGGAAACAGTGTCTCTGCATGGAAAAGGTTATATTGCCCAGTGCAAGAAAAGTTTGAAAAACCGACAACCACAAATTGATATAACTTACGAATATTTTTAGTTTATAGTCAACCATTAAATTGTTGAAATTGTAAAACTACTAAGTGGCAGGAACAGATTCTACTCCCAAGAAGAAATACAAATACAAAGAAGGAAATCATACCAGGGTGTTAAGTGTAACAATAATACTACAAATGTATGTATGTGTGTGCCCGCATAGGTATACACACACATGTACGGGCTCATACTCACACACACACACACACTGAAGAGTGTGATTACCTTTCCAGAACCGAGTAGATTAAGAGGGATGTCATCAGTCCAACCTTTGAAGTATTTTTAACTTGGCCAGGTAGACGAGTGGGTGAGAAATATTCTACACAAAGGAAAGAGTATGTGCAGAGGCATAAAGACGTGAAGTAGCTTGACGTGTTATAAAAAAGAGGCTGAAGTGTGAGGACGAGAAATGGATAATGAAGCACAGTGTATGGCCTCATGCTAGGGCCTAAAAATTCCAGTTGCGGTTTGCTTGAAGAACATTAAGATGGAGTGCTATCAGCCAGACATCATCAGCTTCCCTTTCTACTCCATTTGCTTTTCCAATGCAACTGTGCTTATGAGTCAAGACCAAAAGTTGCCTCCTAATGAAATATAATGATAGTTTGAAGCGGCTAATAGAGCCTGGATAGACGTGATACGTTGGAGACCGCGAGGAAATATCAGTAAGGAATATTCAATGCCTTCTGTTCAAATTGTTTTCTGTCATTTTTTAAAAGTAAAAGTCTTTTGAGAAGCAAGTTGGAAAAAAAGAGAAAGGAAATTCTGCTCTGGACCCACTAGAATGAGAGATCCGTCTCTGCAGATTCATCCCTTTTATGGAGACGGAAGGATAAGAACAAGTGGCAGAAGCAAATTTTCTAGAGTGCCAAACTCTCCACTTCACTCAGCTATACGTGCGCTCAGATATACTCAGAACAAAACTCAGAGGATAAGTCAGACCACGTGCCTGGCATACCGCATTCCCTGTCTGGGAGGGCAGGATGTGAATGTTCATGAAATGACAGCACATAAAGAAAGGGAACTTTTCTTCACTAAGGCCAACCGGATATGAAGCGGTAAGGCCCTAGCTAGAGTAATTAGAGGAAGCATTGATGAGAGATGTTTGGTTGCAGAAGTACACAATTTTAACATGGGTTCTCATGCTTTAAATCGGCTAAGAGGCACCAGTTTTTCTCTTCACATGTATAAGAAAAGGTGCAGTTAACATGTGCGCTTGATTGGTAACCTACTTCACTGCTTTTGAATAATGATTCTATAAGATAGTACATTTAAAATCCTTAGCATAATGCCTGGCACCAGGCAAGTGCTCTGTATGGATAGTAGATAACATCTTATTCTTCATCTCACCATTATTTTTTGCTATTTTTATTTTAAGAGTTGAGACTCTAAAACATATGGTCAATGTAGACAGAGAGTTTTCTCATTTGCTAATTTTAGATTCTAATGATACTAATTTTCAGAGACATTAGTAGACGTGCTAGTACCAATGCATTGGCGCTCCAAGACGCTCCAGTGATACTGCACTGGCACACCAACATGAGCCTGTGCCACTGCATTGGTGCACCAGCACACGCCACTGCCAGTGCATTGGCCTTGCCAGGACACGTCAGTGGGACTGCACTGGCACACCAAGGCACGCCAGTGGCACTGGATTTGGGCACCAACATGCACTTGTGGCACTACATTGGCATGCCAACAAGCACTAGAGAGCAACGCATTTACACACCAAAACACACTAAGGGTCACTGCATTTATATGCCAAAACATGCTAAGGGTCATTGCATTTACATACCATCATTGTATTTACACACCAAAATATGCTAAGGTTCACTACATTTACATGCCAGAACACACTAAGTGTCACTGCATTTACACAACTAAACAGGCTAAGAGTCACTTCATTTACACACCATCACTGCATTTACACACCAAAACACACTAAGGTTCATTACATTTACATGCCAAAACACAATAAGGGTCACGTCATGTATAAGCCAAAATATGCTAAGTTCACAGCATTTACATGCCATCACTGCATTTACAGGCCAAAGTGCACTAAGGATCATGGCATTTACATGCCTATACATACTAAGTGTCACTGCATGTACATACCTAAACATGCTAATGGTCACTGCATTTACATGCCAAAACTCGCTAAAGGTTACGGCATATACATGCCCTCACTGCATTTACATGCTAAAACACGGTAAGGGTCACTGCATTTACACACCTAAACATGCTAAGGGTCATTGCATTTACACGCCAAAACATGCTAAGTGCCGGTGCATTGGTGCAGAAAAAAGTACTAGTGGCAGGGCATTGGTGCGCCAAGATGCACTAGTCCCACTGCGTTGGCACACAAAAATACACTTGTGCCATTGCATTTGTGTGAAAATACACGCTAGTGGCATTCATTGGCATGGAAAAATGCACTAGTGGCACAGCATTGGTGCACCAAGATGCAATAGTGACACTGCATTAGCACGGAAAAATGAGCTAGTGCCACTGAATTGGCTCGGAAACACACACTAGTGGCACTGCGTTGGCACGGAAAGACATGCTAGTCCCACTGCATTGACGCAAAAAAATGTGCTAGTGCCACTGCATTGGTGCAGAAAAACGCGCTAGTGCCACTACATTGGTGCTTCAACACGCATTAGTGCCACAGCATTAGTGAGCCCACACGCGCTATTGGGACTGCACTGGCACGCTAATGCCACTGCATTGGTGCACCAAGAAGTGCTAGCGCCAGTGCACTGGTGCGCCAACATGTGCTAGTGGCACTGCATTGACTTGTGTTGGCTATGTTTATCTATCAATTTTTTTATAATATTTAAAATGTAGGTCATATACTGATATATTAAAGCAGGGTACATGTCAAATCTAGTAAGCATAGAGTACAAATATCTGAACACAATAACTAAGAAAGTACAGTGAAGGCTATGTTAACCAGTTTGTTGTATTTCAAATTATATATAAAACCAGCACATTGTACCTCATAAATGCATTAACGTACACAGCTATGATTTAATTTAAAAAATGGTAAGAGTTGGCTTTGGGGCAAAGGGTAAAAACACAAGGTGCTTCTAAACGTGAATTGAGCATGAGTGGAGGGCATGGTAGTAAAGAGAGACCCCTTACTAGTTATCAAACTAGATTTAAAGTACGCCTTATAAAGGAGTAGGTAGATCCACCAAAAATTGAGTTTATATGTATGGCTCATTACATTTTGCCTAAAGTTATGGAGTGTGCTGTATATGGCAAGGTGTTTATCCTGGAGAGTAGTAAAAGAATTGAGATGCAGAATGCCACACAGTATTTTGTTTAAAATATTAATTTTCAAGACAAGACTCATAACAACATAGCAGTTCTAATGGCAGTGGGATGGAGATGGAGGAAGTGGTTTAATTTGCTTTTATGAGGAATTCTGAATTATTTTGGTCCCCCCATAACAAAATGTGGACTAGAATGCATCATAATCACTCTCCCCATATCAGTTTCCAGAGAACTCTGAGGAACATGAAACTTTCTTGGCACCTTGTGGATTCCTGATTGACAATCCTGGGTGACAAACCTCTTGGCAGAAATATTAGTGTTCTGGTGGAAGTCACTAAAAACAACAGAAGTGATGAAATGCCACTTTCAAATGACTTCACAGACAACCCTCAAAATTAGGAAAGAAGGTAGCCATGGAAAGATGAGAGGAGCCAAAGACATACTCCCAAATCTATAGTGTCAGAGCTCCTGTTAAAGTCTTAAGGACTTCCAGAAATATCTTGATAAGAAAATGAGGCAGTGTGGTGAAGGGATGACTTGTAGCTTAACATACTACATTATCATTGATAGAAGAAGCCATAGACAATTAAGTGATTAGTGTTCATCCTCAGCCATAGACTGGTGAGACTTAAGGAACTTCAAATATGATTATATAGGATTAGGTTAGGAGAAGAATCTGGAAACCAGCTGAAAATAAGGAAATATTTTTTGTTTACTTACTCAACTTTGCAATGGTGTTTCATGACCTAAAATAACAGAAATGAATGTCAAGTTGCCAAAAGAATTTGGTCATGTTAATTAATTAAAAAAAAGGTTATTGAGAATAACATATCATTATGTATTATGTAAAATTAGATGAATTTAACCATCTAGAATATATTGTGAAGTTCAGAAGTGTCAGATGCTCCTTGGAAAAGGATTTGAGTCAGTAAGTTTTTAAAAATGGGGATGAATGGCTAAATATCACTTCATAAACTTCTTTGGGATCATTGGATAGTATTTTACTGCTTGAAATTTATATATTGTACTGATAGTAAGAATGATGACAATTTGAGCCACAAATGGATCAATAAATTGTGGTACATGTACACCATGGAATACTATGCAGCCCTAAAGAAGGATGGAAACTTCACCTCCTTCATGTTTATATGGAGGGAATTGGAAAATGTTCTTCTTAGCAAAGAATCTCAAGAATGGAAGAAAAAGTACCCAGCCCTACTTTGAAACTAATTCATAGCTTTCATAGTAATGTCATAACCTAATTATAGCCTTAGAATATGGGAAGGGGGTGGAAAGGGGAGGTGAGGGGGGTGGATGGGGGGAGGGAGGGTGATTGGTGGGGTCACCTCTATGGTTTATCTTACAAGGAAGGCTACTAGTGAATCTTTCTAAAAGCAGAGTATGAACATTTTAACTCAATAACTAAGAAAATGACATGAAGGTTATGTTAACCAGTTTGATGAGAGTATTTCAAAATGTATATGAAAATAGCACACTGTACCCCATGATTGTATTAATGTACATAGTTATGCTATAAGAAATTTAAAAAAAGAATGATGACAATAAGGAAAGGAAACAAAATTAGATGCTCAGTAAATCTGAATTTTAATCAGCAATCTTATGTTTTCATGGCATAAGTCTAGAATAAATTATCTAGAGACAACATAATTCTGGATTTAAAATTTGGTTATTGGGTTTATCTTTATCAATTATTGATCTCTTAACTCTCTATATTGCTGAGACATCTATAATTGTTTTAGAGAAATGTCCTATGCACTACACATTTAGAATATTTGAAAGCTACAGTGATTAAATACATTTCCTTTAGGAATTTGTTTTTCCTAACATTGAAAGCAGGACAACATAAAACTTCCTCATTTGTGTTTAAGCATTTTTATGCCCCGCATTACCTTTAAATAGAAAATAAACACGAAGCCAAGATAGGACATCATGTTTCAAAATTCACTTTAACACTGACTCATTTGAAAATTAAGCCAATGAATTCACAAAAACTATTGTTTCTTGCTGAATTGTAACCTCCTGGCCAATTAAGGACAAATGATCAAATAAATATCTTGTTATGGCAGTGCGATATTCATAAGAATACAGAGATAAGCAGAAATATCTTTTCAAAAGAGAAGGAATTTTCTTCAAAGCAGTAGATGTGCAGTAATAAATATGCTTTGCTATTAGTATTAACGCACCTCTTTGACACATGCAAAGGAATGGAGAACACTGAATGTGATAGCAAGTAAAGCTTAGTTGCATAGCATTTTTCTTTGTGATTTCATTTTAACAATGACATGCTAGTGCTATAATACCCAATGCACCTTTTAAAGCACAATTTCAAGAAAATCAAGTACCTTCATTTTGCTTTATAGCATTGATCAGTCTTATAATGACATAATTATTTGGTGACAATTTTTAAATGCCCCCCTCCTTTGCTAAATAAAAGATTCCATAAGGTAAGAGACTATGTCTGTCACTGTGTTCATCCCACTGCCGGTAGTAACTGGGATATTACAAATCTTCAATAGGAAATTTGTTGAATGAATGAATGAATGAATTACTGTTGTTCTCTTTAATACAATTTAGACAATGATCATAATTTATTGTCTTTTACTTATTCAACTATTTATATATACAGATACATTAAATTACACCTCAGTACTTATAAGAACTTGGATTTCTGGTCTATATAAAAAATCTAACAAGCACAGAAAAGGTTAATCTGTGGCAAAGCAAAATCAGTGTTTATTTGAAAAAAAAATCCTTAGACCTCAAATATCTCCTTTCCTGATGCTTTATATTTCTTTCATTTAAGATGTCTTTCTGTTTTGCTCTATTGCTTTTCCCAATGGTCTTATTTTAGAATGCAGATTCTCTAGGGAGGTGATATTTAGAGTCTAGCATATATTAGTGTGAATACGTTTTGCCATTTCACTTTTCTAATTGGCTTTTTCTGGCAATAATTCTCTACTGAAACAATCTTGGTATTATTCTTCAGTCTCACGATTAGTACAATAAAAATATACACAGGACACAGAGGGTGGACGGCTCAAATACACTGGAGGGGAAGATCATGGAAAGGTTCCTGCACTTCCTATTTGGTTGATGACTCTCTACCTTAATGATTTATTTAATACATTTTCAAATATTTTACCATCTCATATATTCCAGAGATGATTGATTAGAGTTCCTAGTAGCTTAATCTTTCTGATATATCTTTAGTACAAAATTTTATTGACATACAACATAAACACAGAAAAGTAGTCTACTCACAAATATATAGTTCACTGAATTTGCAAAGTTAACATATTCATATAACCAGCACCAAAAACACTAGCATCCCCACAAAAGCTTTCATGTGTCCTTCCAGTCACTGACCTTCTTTTTATACCAGATATACATGTAACTGATATTTTCTTAACTGATATATAGCTCTCTCTATAGAATGTGTAGGCACTTATTGCCTGTTTTTTTTTTTTTTTTTTTTTTGGCTTTTTAGCTTTAGCCAAAATTCTGCAAAACTAAACACAGTCCCGTTCAACATCCTGTGACAGATCTAAAATATTAAAAGACCAATTTTTTTTTTTTTTTGAGACAGAGTCTTACTCTGTCACCCTTGGTAGAGTGCTGTGACATCACAGCTCACAGCAACCTCCAACTCTTGGGCTTAAGCGATTCTCTTGCTCCAGCCTCCCAAGTAGCTGGGACTATAGGTGTCCACCACAATGCCTGGCTATTTTTTGTTGCAGTTGCTACTGCTGTTTAGCTGTCCAGGGCCGGGTTTGAACCTGCTACCCTCAGTATATGGGGCCAGCGCCCTGCCCGCTGAGCCACAAGTACCACCCAAAAGATCAAACTTCTTAAAGTAATTTTATGATTCACCCAAAAGAGAAATAACTAATTTATACATTTTATGTTTGCTATTTTTCCTCAAAATCATATCAGGAAATTGATTCCATCTCTTCTTATTATCTCTTGCCTTGAAAACTTGGGAACTTAGCACTGAAATTTTCCCCTGAAGGTAATTATTTCCCTATTCAATCCTTCACTTCTACTGAGTTAAAGAAGAAAGGTATTCAAATTCTCAGCAAATTTTAGATTTAGAGGATGAAAACTGCAAGACCGCATATGGATCATTTAATTCAGCCAACCCAATTTACAAGTGAGAAAGTAAAGACCCGTAAAAGGTGAGGTGTTCCTTCACAAAGTTAGGTTCAGCAGACCAGCTATAGGACTCAAGTCTCACAAAATCCAGTGCATGGCTCTTTCCGAATTATAGGTTGCTTCTATGGAGTAATGTGGCCTGGATGTAAGCTCTGTCTCTATCACTGAGTACCTAGGTGAGCTTAAGAAAAATGCTTATGTTTCTGAGCCTTGGTTTACTCATCTTCATGATAAATTATTATGATAATTAAGTGGGGTAATTAAGGTAAAGTACTTAGCGTAGTACTTGGCACAGTCAACACTCACAAAAAAATAGCTGCTGTTATTATTGCTACAGAAAAGAAAACTATATTTGACTTTACTGTTTATGTTGTCATAAATATGAGGCATCAGGCATTTTAAGGAAGTCTTCAGAATGTTAGAATAGAATACGGCCCTCATCATCTGGCAGCCTTCTGACACATCCTAATTTCCCCTAAAACCCACGAACAAGACCCTTGGTGGAGGAAAAGTAGATCAAACAAGGCCAAAACTATGTTCCTTAATCCCTAGTGCTTGGCTTCTCTTGTAGCATTGAATGCCAAGATATGACCTCTAAAGTCCTTTTTGTCTTGGAGATGTGGAGAGTAAGGAACATACACTGGCCAACAGTTATAGAATGATCGATGGCTATAAAGATACCTTGGAATGTCTTTCTGATACATTTCTGTACTCCAAAGTCACCTCTGGGAGATACAGTAACAAGTTATAAATGCATTAATAGTTGCTGAATTGAGGAACTCTTTTCTTGCTTGATTTGGACACCAGCACAATGTAGCCTAAGATGAATTGAGCAGACACATGCTATCTTTAGATCATTATCTTCTCATATTCATTCTTTTTGCAGATGTTTTACTCTTAAATTACATCTGCTACATCCCATATTTTTCCTTTGTATTTATCCCATTAAAATCTTCCTTGATTAAAACTTATTATTTCAACTATCAAGATCGTTTTAGATAGTAGTTTGACATTTAGTGGTAGGTATCCATCCCAAATTTTTAACAGATGAGTATTAAACATTGTATCTCTTATGCCTGCTCTGAGCATTTTTTATTTAACATTTTTTATTTTTTATTAAGGGAAGGTGACTAACACTGTATGATGTTTAAATTGTCTCCCATCATACAAATACTGATATAATCCATTATTAAGCGCACTTGGGATACAGCTATTCAGATACTTGCAAATCTACTGACATGTACAATTACCCAGTTCTTTTATTATTATATTATCCATCAAAATAAAGTGATTAAGAATCTTGGTTTCCCCTACAGAAATAATAGGAATAACCCCATGAATTTCTTCAAATATGCATAGTCACTAAAAATATCAAATAATTGATATTGGTCAATCACATTAGACTTACCTCACATCAGATTCCTTTTTCTCAAACACTTGTATTTAGTCAAATATTTGTTTTGTCAACTCAGAAAAACATAAAAAAAATTAGAGTGTATTAAACTCTTTTAGATTTAATTTTTATCAAATCCACGTTCCCTGGAATACACATAGTACTGAAAGTATTACAGGGCTTTTTCACATAGTGAAAATAATTTTATACTCTCATCAGTCTAGCTGCCTAAAAAAAAAAAAACACTAAATTAATCTATGAAGTAGACATCAGCTAAAACAGCATAAGATCCTATTACACAGTTCTCAAAGGATGTATTTAAATGTCTCAACATCATTCTGTTTCAGTAAATAAATGAGAGTCCTAGCAATCTGAGAACTTTTCTGCTCACATGAAGACTCACTTGTTCAACAATCTCTCTGGGAGTTTCAAGACACCCATCTGCAGCTGTTCTGCATTTTACTGGGCTTTTTGAAACACATGCTTCGTAGAGAAAAACCAATCTGCTGCTTCAGGCGCAGAGTAACATTAGATCATACTTTAGGAAGGGGATGAGAAAGTGGCCACTAGAAATGGATATAGTCTTCTTGGGGGTCAGGCAAAGAATTGCGTAACAACTCATTTCCTGTCATTACTGAAAGCCACAATTCACATAAGGAATACAGCTTAACCATGATATACTGATACATTTGGATGGACTTCAAACATTTTATCAAAAATATCCAATTTTATCTGGTTACTTTTTTTTTGTTCTACTTATGTGTACCAGTTATTTACCTCTTTTGTCTCTCAGCTTCAGATATACTTTTGTGTATTCTACAATGCTAGGGTTGGAACTCTGAAAACTATGATTTTCAGGCTCCTTTGCCAGTTAGCTACCCATAAGATTCAACCAATGGAAGACATGTAAGAGAGATTGGAAAGCAAGGGCAAAGAGAGGTAACAGCTTTTGCTTCATGTCCAGACATTGCCAGTTCCTTCTAGTTTTAACTTTTTGAAATTCCCAGAATCAAGCTCATGTACCTACTAACAGTTACCAAAAGTATCCAGGTGTTTTTACCTCTTCAGAGGTCTGAGCTCAAGCTATCCAGTGTCCCTCCCTTGAGATCCGAAGTTACCAGAAGCAACTCAGTGGTGACCTCAGTTTAAGTGCCAATTTAGCCAGTCCCCTCTTCTAAGATTCTAGACTCTGGATGTGTCAATCTCTCGCCTTTTATATTCTTAGACTTATAGAGGGTAGATGCTTCCTGCAGATATATTTTTAATTAACAGGTGTTTTTATTTTGTTCTTTTAGTCCACCAACATCTATATATTCAATTCCTTTATTAAATTCCTTCTGTTGAATACCTACTATGGTTTCTATTTAACTAAATAGCCCCTAATACATTGTAAAATTTACATATTTATATTTTTCAAAATTCCCTCTAAAGATATTTTTTCTTTTTTTATTAAATCATAGTTGTGTACATTAATACTATCATGGGGTACAATGTGTTGTTTCCATATACAATTTGAAATATTCTCATCCAATTGGCCAACATAGCCTTCATGTCATTCTCATAGTTGTTAAGACATTTATATTCCACATTTAGAAAGATTCACCCTCTAAAGATATTTTTGAAATATCTCTTCTTGATAACTTTAAATATAAGTAGATTTTCTGCATATTCGTCTCTTGAAAAAGAGATATTTAGTATCTGCAAGTTATCAAGTTACCGAGATGATTATTTGAGCCTTACAAATTAAGACATACATATGTATTCTAAATTATAAACACTTAATGTAGGGAAGTGAATTTCATTAAAAAGACTTTGCCATAAAGTCTTTTTTCTTGCTAATTAGGCAAATATTTTGCCAAAGAATTATATTTATTGATTTGGCCACCTATCACAAGTAATGAGCCCCATATTGATGGGCTACGTTCATACAATTAGAAGATGATATTGGTATTTGTTTACTGTCTAGGTGGAAGATGAGTGCTTTCAAAATATGTTTTCTTAGTTTATCTTCATAAAAGTCTATGAGCTTTAAGACGTTAATACTCTCTATATAATATATTTGCTATGTACCCTTATAAAATGCACCATAGGTGTGGTCCCAAGAAAGTGCAGTGAAGACTATGTTAACCAGTTTGATGTAAGCATTCCCAATTGTACATAAAACCAGAACATTGTACCCCATAAATGCATTAATGTATACAGCTATGAATTAATTAAAAAAAGAAGTCTATGAGCCAAAAATGACTGCCATTTTATAAAGGAAGAATATCATGATGAGCAGGATAAATTATTGCTCAAGGTCATAATGCTGATATAGGACTGAGGCAGAAGTTTAATCCAAAGGTCTTTTACCACTTGTTATCATATTCTCTTCCTGCTTAGAAGCCACAATTCCTGGATTCAATAAATTTATAGACAAATCACCTCATCATAAATATTACTTAATATTTACAAAATTAAATGCATATAATTATAGAAAGGCTATATGTAAATTGATAATTAATTTGATTGATGTAAGTATTTACCTGCCATCAAAGATTATATATTTTCAGATCAACTTCTACTAGGTAAAACCAAAGGATGAAAAATTTGGAAAGGTATAAAGAAATAATTTAATCCATATTTATGCTATTAGACAAGTCTTCACCCCATGATAAAATTCTATAAACAAAACAGAAATAATTAGTATGGGAGAAGGGAGACATAACACCGAAGAATTTAATTGAATTTTGTGGAAATGAGAAATGACAGACTAAACAATAAATAGGGAAATGGTATAGTTATCTGTGGAAAATAGAAATAATAGCTTATCAGGGACAGAGACAGGGATTTCAAATTTCATTTTGCCACTGACTCACTTGGTAACATTTGACAAACTAAAATCTGCCTGTTTTTCACTTCCCCAAAAAGAAAACAGAGGAAAGATAATATTATAGTCATGGTATATATCATAGGACCACTGTGAGGAATAACTTTTCAAAGAATTTATTATAAGGTGCTTTGAAAATATAGCCTTCATGAAGGCTATGTTAACCAGTTTGATGGAAGTGTTTCGGATTGTGTGTGAAAACCCCACACTGTACCCCAGAAGTGCATTGATGTTAGTTACAATTCAATAAAAAGTAAATACATAAATAAATAAAAGAAAATAATAAATAATAAAGTTATTAATATAACTTTTATAATAATAAAGTTTAATATACAAATACGATTCAAATTTCCAGGTTACAACTGGATTCTAGTTGTAACTGTAGTAACTGTAATTTCCTGTTACAACAGGATAACAACTAAATTCTAAAGTGATCCTTTGAAAACAGGACAAGATGCTATATGTAAAATTATATGAAGAATTTATTTCTATTTTCATTTCAGTTATTCCAATAGAAAAAGCTGGTGAATAAATAGGAATTGTACATTTATTCTCTTGTACCCTTGTGAAATGCACCACAGGTGTGGTCCCAAGAAAGTACAGTGAAGGCTATGTTAACCAGTTTGATGTAAGCATTCCAAACTGTACATAAAACCAGCACATTGTACCCCATAAATGCATTAATGTATACAGCTATGTATTAATTAAAAAAAGAAGTCTATGAGTATAGCTAGGAGCATATCTAGTTCTCCAGAGGCCTTTGAGCCAAACTTGAACCCAATCTTCTAAATGTTAACTTTCGTCCAACTCAGAGACATTTCTACAAACAAATCGAACAGCTATTAGGAGACATGAAGAAGGGAGTGTCTGTGAAAGTTTAACAGGGGGCTCTAGGATACTTCAGTAGGCATATAGCATGCTGGGAGGGGTAAAGTATTGACATAAAGGGAATAAATTAGTAGGCATGCAGGAAGTCCTTGACAAAAATACTAGCCCAGAATGTAATGGATAATTATAATCTGAACAAGTCTTAACTGAAATATAAGTCTAAAAAAAACCTCAAGACCCAATATTCAATACTACTCATTGGATTCAGCATCTTGTGGAATTTTGGACAAACGGTGAAATAGAGTGGGTAGTATAATCTGGGAGAATGGGCCAACAACATGAACTTGCATATGATGTAGCATGACTTGAGAAGCAGGGGCGTATCTAGGGAAATTTATCTAAGATAAGGCAGGAAGATGCGGAGCTAATGACCTGGTTCTGGGAAATAAAGCTAGTTTTGTAAAGGCAGGAAATCAGGCCCTGATTCACAAGCCAGGATACAGGGCTTTGCCCCTTCCATGCTCTAGACACAGCAGATAGGAGGAGATTAGATTCCAAAAGTATCTCTAAAGTGCAGAGCAATCACTAGGGTCAGTTGCTTTCTAGTCACGTCAAATCTCTCCCCCCATCCCTCTAGCCTCCACCTTCAGGTTTCTGAGGACTATTATGAATCTTCTCTATTGCCCTCTCACCAAGTATTTGGGGCATTTCCTGATGTTTTCTCTGACTGGACTGCACTTATTATCAGGCCAAGGAAAAGAAGCCTTCAGATTACTGAAAGATTCATTTCTTTAACTGAGCTGGAACTTGCAGTAAAAAGGAGACTGACACATGGGATTCTTTCATAATTGAGGCATGCATTTGTAAAATTATTAAAATATTCCATTGTGCATCAAGTTAAACAATACTAGAAGTAAATATTACCTTAAATTTAACAGATATTTACGAAGAAATGACACAACTGACCTAGCAACAAGCCAAGAGGAAAAAAAATACATACACATGGGGAAAACATGCATAGAATTCTTTAACCAAAGAAGGATTCTGAGCTGAATAAAATATAGCAAGATCAGGAAAAGTCTGAATAAACTAGACTAAGAGGGCTCACTCTTAACCACTGGAGAATCTATAGCACAGAAAGATAAAAGGCAACTGTCTCTTAGCAAAACAGTGTTTTAATTTAACACTTCATCTCACTGTGTGCCAAGCACTTTCTAAATTTTTGATGAATACTCATTCAATAAATCTTCAAAATCATCTTATGAGATAGGCACCATTTTTATTCCTATTTTATAGGTAAAGATGGTATCAACAGAAGTAAAATTTCTGGCCCAAGGTCATATGGTTGTGGTACTGCAGTTCCAACCCAGGCAACCTAATTTCAGAGTTCATGTATTAACCAATGCATGACCCAGCCTAAGAGCTAACTGTAGTTGGACAGGTCTAGTCCTAAGGCAATTTTCTTTAGTACCTCATTGCATATTGATGATTCTTATTTTAAGGCAAGTTAAAACATACCTTTCTAGACAATTTTCACAAAAGCCATAATTTTGTTAATAATTAAGTTTAATTATCTGGCACTTCCTTTTTGTAAACACAGTAGAGCTTCTGAATAATGATATTTGAGACTGCAACTGGTATTCATATAACAGGCAAACTCTATTAAAATGTGACTTATTGGTTTCATTATTAGAAGCTGTGAAGCACATTTTAATCTGTCTTATATCCAAATCATGGAGGAGGGGGACTTAAACCTAGTGCCTTAGAAAGTCAGATGGAAACGAAGATTTACCCAAGTATCTGTAGGCACATAAAATGAACTGAAAAATCAATCAGTGCAAATGTTCAGAGGACTCTAGATGGTCAGGATTCATAAGTCAGCTCAGCCAGAGACCACATTATCAGTTACATGTAGAATTCTATTCCTTATTTTCAGGATATATAGGTGCCCTCCTTTTTTTTTTTTTTTTTTAAATAAAAAACAGCCTCAGAATAAGGAATGGAGTAGCGTCAGGTCACACGAGTAGTTAGGAGCTGAGCTGTAGATTTCAAGCCAGTCTTCTGACCTCTGTTTCTTGACCCTTAAGTCTGCTCCTCAACTCATCTCAGTTGAATGTTGGCAAAAAATGATGCCAGAAGAGGAAATGAAGATAAAAATATCAGAGGACACTCCTCTTAGAACAGGCTATAGCTCTGAAGGCTAAGAGAAAAAAGCACCCTTGAGCTCATGATTTAGAGAAAGTCTGTATTTAACACTATCTTTGGCAACACTGACAATTGATCACTGGATGGTTGTTGTTATTCAGTGTAAATAACTTACGTATAAGATTTACTCTCTAAACTTCAAAGACAAGAGTTAAAAACTGCTACCATGAAGTATTTATAGTATGTGTTTGTGTAAGTCAGGATTTCTAGCAGGAAACACAAATTATTCTGGTTATTTTAAGGAAAAACAAATTTAAATCAGAAGCCTAGGTGTTAAGAAACCATTGGAAACCCTAGAGGAGAAGGAATCAGGAGCCATCACTGAAACTCTTGGGTTTAAAACATGCCGCCATAGGTAAGATCCAGGAATAAAGAAGCTGCCTCTGCACACCCATAAAGTTGGTTATTTCATTCTGAAACCCTGATTTTGATTGCCACAGATTTTCCTAGACACTCTGTTGACTCTACAACCCCTGCAGGCCAGCAGAAACAGCCTCTGGAATTTGGTTTCTGCCTAAAGTCTACCCGTGAAATCTCTTATGAGTAAATCTAACTGAAAGGAGCTAATTCATATTCAGAATCCTGGCTGAAAAGGAACCTGAAAAGGTAGTTCTTAGTTTCTAGCCTTTGAAGAATAGGACAGAACACAGAACAAGTTAGGAAGGAATGGGGAATTCCAATCAATCATATCCAGTGCGGTATTAGTGTCTTATAATTTAATTATTGGAAAAAACACATCCTAAACAAGATTCTGAAAACACAAAGTATTGCAGTGAGGGTTCTTTTGTTCACAATTTCATACAGAAAAAAAAGGGGAAGAAAGTATAGGAAGAATAAAGAAAGAAAACATAGTTTGAGTCTGATCCTGGGCATTTCATTCCTGTGTCCAGCTATGTGTTATGGAAGATGACTTAGAGAAGAGCCAAAAACTAAAGGATGATCTTTACATTTGTTTTCTGAATGTTGACATCCCTGACTGGGGCCATGTCTTAAGCACTCATCACTTAATACCTTTAAGATTATTAGCAGGATTGATGACAGGGAACAGGGGTAATATTCAGAAACCAATTGAACTCATTTCATATTTTTCCCCTCAAGGAAATTTAATGCTAAGTGTAACTTTAACTATCGAATGCCAGCTCCTCTAGTTTTCTTATCTTAATTAAGCAAGTTGCTTGCACTTCTAATGTCTCAATGATTTTATATGGTAACAATGAAAATAGAATACTTATGGGTATATTTCCAGTATGAGTATTAAATGGTAGAGATATCAAATAATAATAATTCAAAGTTCCAAGAAATTGTCAGGAGCCAAAATAAATTGGGGTCATCTGTGTCCTAATTTGATATATTTCCTATTATATTCCCTCTCTAACATATATATCTGTCATATAGAGAGTACATATAGTCTCATGTATGCAGAATAAATGTTAAAAAGTCCTTCCAGGCATAGAAGAAATCTATATGTAAGCCTTAAGAAAGTTCTAATGGAAATTTGTAACTTACAGAAAGAGTAAGCCTTCCTAAGTAATTCAAATCGTCCACAGCTTTAGTTTACACAAACAAATAGCTTTTCTTCCTTAAAAAATAATAAGCCTGACTTCAGACAAAAATCATTTAATCACTTGCAGATTTTATTCTGGAGGAAAAAAATCGACTTATTTATATGGATTTTGAAATGTTAGTCCTATGCAGACCATTTATTTTAGATGAATAAATTCAATGCTATTCAGTTAATTATATTTAAGAGGAAAGCAGAATCAGTATGATATATTATAGATACCGCCATAAACTAATATTGAGCATAAGAAAATTTTGTAAGTTAATGATAACATATAAGCCCATAGAAATGATAAGGAGAAAAATAGATAAGATTTATTTTTTTATCCAAGTAGTCAGAATAAGAGAATATACATCCATCCACTTATTAAAGGAGAAATATCGTTGACCATATTCTGCGTCAGGGGCTATGTTAAATGTTTAGAAAATAAAAATTAACATCATGGTACCATCCTAAAAATGTTCACAATTTAACAAGGATGAAAATTAAGTTTGATAATGCGTAACTGTGGTGTTGTCAGATAGCTTTCATCGAACAAAGATTCCGAGAAGCTTAATTATACAGGAAGGTTATTAGGGCGTGCTCTGTGTATAACACCCACAGAGGAAGGGAAAGAAGAGAGGTTTGGCACAGGAAAAGGCTGGTTTCCATGTGGTCTCAACAACATCCTCAGCTGATCCCACGGGGAGCTGAGACAGCCCTTCAAAGTTGTCCTAAACTGGTACAAAAGGGCAGGTCTTTGCAACCCCTATATCAACATGTCATTGGATGTACTCTGCTCCTGAGAAGGAAACACAATTTGGGTGAGGCAGGTCTTTGTAGATGAGGGAAATTCCCTAAGATGCCTGAGAACTAAGAGCTGTCAGTAACAGCGTTCTCAACAGCTGGGTGAATAAGTGTTAAAGTGAAATCAGGTCAACAAGCACCACACCCCCGAGTGGTGCAGACAGAGAGCACTATAGGGCTTAGCTGAAAGGAATAAGTTCACCCTATGTGATGTGGGTAGAAACTACAGGCTGGGGAAAGTGCCACTGGGGAAGTATTTAACCTGAAACTTGGACTATAATGAGGATTATTTCAAGTAATAAAAGTAGGCAATAACTTTTCAGGCAGAAGGAACAGTATGTATAAAATAATTTATCCAAGGACAAGAAATCGGAGAGACATTTCCATCCCATGTTTGTTATAACACTCTTCACAATATCCAAGGTATGAATATTAATTGACCCCATCTGTGTGTCCAACAGCATAAGAATAAAGAAAATGTGGTACATAGACACGACGGAACATTATTCAGCCATAAAGGGAAGAATATAATTCTGTCATTTACGGCAACATGGGTGGAAGTGGAAGAAATTATGTTACACGAAATAGGGCAGGAACAAAAATTCAAGCACTGCATGTTCTCATTCATATATGGAAGCTAAAAATAGTTGATCTCATAGAAGTAGAAAGTAGATCATAGAATATTAGAGACTGGAAAGCGTAGGGAAAAAGGAGGGATAGATAGAGATCTGTTAATGGATCCAAAATTACAGCTAGATAGGAGGAATAAATTCTACATCCTATACCACTTTAGGATGGCTGTAGTTAACCACAATATATTAGATAGTTTAAAGAGCTAGAAGGTAGATATCAGATGTTCCCAACACAAAGAAATGACTAGTGTTCGAGATAATGCTAAAACACAAATCTGATCGCTATTATATATCCAAACAGCACTACGTACTTCATGAAGAATGTGTAATTATTATTTTTTGATTAAGAAATAGTTTTTTGGGTTTTTTTAAGTAATGGAGGTGAAAGAGTGAAGCGTAATGAGAGAAATGTGAAAATTTAATCCAAATGAAAATTAGAATAAATGTTAGGGAGGGAAAAACTGAAACTGGAGCTTCTTAACTTGATCAGGTCTATTTAGTTATTTTTGTTGTCCTTACAGTTGCCAGTGGGATCTTCTTCATAAATTCTTTCCCTAGGCTGATTAAGAGTTTTTCCTTACTCTCGTCTAGGGTTTATAATAGTTTGGTGTTGTATATTTAAATCTTTTATCTGCTGTGTGTTAATTTTTGTAAGTGGCAAGAGGTGCAGGTCCAGTTTCAGTCTTTTACCTGCGGCTAACCAGTGCTCCTAGCACCATTTGTTGAATCCCCTTCCCCAGTGTATATTCTTTATTTGCTTTGCCAAAGATCAGATTGGCGATATGAGGTTGGTTTCGACTCTACATTGTCTGTTCTGTTCCTTTGATCTGTCTCTATCTTAATGCCCATACCATGCTGTTTTGACCACTATAAATTTGTAGTATAGCCTGAAGTCTGGTAAAGTGATGCCTCCAGATTTGTTTTTATTTCGTAGATTGCACTGGCTATTCAGGTTTTTTTCTGGTTCTATATGAAACATAGAACTATTTTTTCAAGATCTTCAAAGTATAATGTTGGCATTTTAATGGGGATTACATTAAATTTGTAGATTGCTTTGGGTAAGATAGACATTTTAACAATGTTGATTGTTCCAAGCCATTAGTATAATATGTTCTTATACCTGTTAACATCTTATGCAATTTCTTTCTTCAATGTTTTGTGGTTCTTGCTGTGAAGATCCTTCATATCCTTTGTTAAATGTATTCCAAGATATTTCATTTCCTTTGGTGCTAGTGTGAAGGGTATTATGTCTTTGATTTGATTCTCAGTTTGGTTTTGGTGTATATGAAGGTTACTGATTTATGAACACTGATTTTATATACTGAGACATTGCTGCATTTCTTCATCAATTCCAGGAGTCTCATGGTTGAGTTCTTTGGATTTTCTAGGTATAATATCATATCGTCACCAAAGAGCAATAATTTGACTTCGTCTGTCCCATTTGGATACCCTTGATATCCTTCTTTCTCTGACTGCATGGGCCAGGACTTCTAGCACTATGTTAAACTATAGTGGCAATAGCGAACATCTTTTTCTGGTTCCAGTTCTAAGAGGAAATGCTTTCAGTTTTTCTCCATTCAATATAATGTTGGCTGTGGGTTTGTCATAGATGGCTTCAATTAGTTTAAAGAATGTCCCATCAATGCCAATTTTCTTAACCAAAAAATAATGCTGAATTTTGTCAAATGTGTTTTCTGTGTCCATTGAGAGGATTATATTTTTATTTAGTGGATTATATTTATAAATTTGAATATGTTGAACCAGTCTTCCATCCCTGGAATGAAGCCCATCTAGTCGTGATGAGTTTTTTTCGATGTGTAGCTTTTTTCTGTTTGCTAAGACTTTATTGAGTATTTTTGGGTTGATGTTCATTGATGATATTGGTTTGTAGTTTTCTTTTTTGTTGAGTCCTTTCCTGGTTTTGGTGTCAGGGTGATAGTTACTTCATAGCAAGAGTTAGGGAGGATTCCTTCCTTCTCAATGTTTGGAATGAATTATGCAATAGAAGTACAAGATCTTTTTTGAAGATTTGGTAGAATTCTGGGGTGAAACCATCTGGTATGGGACTTTTTTTTGTTGGCAGCTTTTTTATTGTTGTTTTCATTTCAGTGCTTGATATTGATCTGTTCAAGAGATCTATTTCTTCCTGACTGAGTCAAAGGAGGTAGGTAGTGTGATTCCAGGAATCACATGTGGTCAATTTCCTCCACGTTTTCAAATTTCTGGGCACAGAGATTTTTGTATTATTAAGTGATGATATTTTGCATTTCTGTGGTATCTGTTGTTGTTGTTTCCCCCTTTTCATTTCTGATTGAGTTTATTAGAAAACCTACATTTTTGTTTCTGATTACTCTGGTCAAGAGTTTACCAATTTTATTTATCTTTTCTAAGAACTAATTTTTTGCTTTGTAAATCTTCAGAATAGTTCTTTCGTTCTTGATTTTCTTTAAAGAAGATAAGTCTACAAACACTCACGATGCTTGTTAGAATAGAGAGAAACCAATCTGAGGGCAATGTATTTACAATAATTTGAACACTAAATTTTGATAATGAGTCAAATCTTTTTCTCTTCAGGGAAAGAGAAAAGTCAGACATGAAGTAAATGATGAAGTATAGGTTCCACCAAATTCTTAAGAAATAAATTTGCTCCCTCCTACCTGTATACACCACATGTAACATTACCCAAGCATCAAAAGGCTCTTTCTAATTTCTAAAGTAATAACTGTTAATATTAAGGAATTCAGGTAGGAGCTTTGCACATACAAATGCCTAAAATTTTAGACCAGAATTCAGGTAGGAGCTTTGAACATATAAATGCCTAAAACTACTACTGGGTAACCATGGAAGGCAACTAACAATAATTGTTTAACACTATTAATTGGCAATTAATTTCCTGGATCATTTGTTTTTCACTCAATGATAGGTAAACAAACTAATAAAACTTCCCCACATGGGGCACAAAAATATTCTATACTAGGGCATAACATTTGATAATCAGAAAAAAATATTTGCTATATATTGTATACAACAAATTATATTGTGACTTAAATATAAGCCAAGAAAAAAGATAGTCTTTGAAATGAGAGAAAATAAGAGCTAGTACAACAGTCTAACAAAAATGTATGATAGCACAGAGAAACTTTATTCATTTATTTATTCATGTAATAAATATTTATTGAGCAGTCCTAGGTTGGAGGACCTAAGAGGCAGACCCTCAAAAGAGGATTCCTTGCAAGTGATTTTTTTTAAGGAAACACCCCCAGAAAAGACCAGTGATGAAGTAGGGGAAGCAAGCTATCAACTTCAAACCAAAATGTAAGCTGCACTTCCAGTAGTCTCAAGAAGTTCCTCTTTGGCTAAAGCCCATCCATCCAGAGTGGCTCTGTAAACTCTCAGGTAGTTCTAACTCTGTGCATGAGGAAAGCAGTTCCAGTAGCCAAAGGGTAATTCTTTGAAGAGAGGGATAGATGCTATGCCAGTATCAAAAGTGAAGCAAAGCAAAGCACAGAGTAGGTGGGGGATGTGCACACACAAAGAGTCCAGGGATCCTAGGGGATCTGAGCACTTACTGTGAAACCACCATTGTGGTGGGTACTATGATTGCAGGGGTGAACAAGGTAGTCCCTGCACTTACACTGTAGTCTGGAAAATGTAGACAATAAACAAAAAAACTAAACATGTAAATGGTATAAGGATCGTTTACATCAGTAAGTACAATAAAGGGAATCAACATGTATAAAATAAGAGGAAATGAGGTGGCATGTTACTCTATATTATGGAGGCATGAAGGGCCTCTCAGACAAAGGAATATGGGTTCTGATGTAGAAAACTTGAATCTTATTACAATTAAAACAGAGCTAGGCTATATAAGAAAATATAAAGTAAAAATCCAGTATTAGAAGAAAATCTATTTTAAAAGCAAAAAAGAAAAAAGAAATCAACTTCACAACATAGACCTTAAGCCCAACACAGCAAATTCTCTGGATATTGACTTAATGCTTAAGCTTTAAAGGGCCACATGTATGGGAAAAGTAAATAAAGACTCAGAGTCAAGGATGGGGATTCAGACCACAAACATGACCAAACATTCTTCGTCTTAGCTAATATAAATGGTTTCCGCTTCTTTACCAATGACAGTTTTAACCTATCTTGTTTCCTTCTGCCTTCTGGATAAAAAATAATGATTTCCCAGTCCAATTGGCCCTGCTTTTTGACAGCATCCAATTTGGAGCAAAGCCCTGATCCTTGAACCTACACCAAAATTACTTAAAATAAGCCTGAGTCCTGTTACAAGCCCAACTTAACACTCTTACTGAGATACCTCATAGTTGTTAATGGTATGTTGTCTCCTTTGTTGCCACAAGAAACCCAACTTTGACTACAGGGATGTTCCAGGTAGGTTTTGGCTAGAGGGAGCTAGCAGTACTCCATGATTATCAGCATAACCATTAAAAACTAAAAATAGTCCTCATTTCCAATCTACTAGAGAGAAAAATATGAAATTATGAGAAGAGAAACGCAAATAATCCAAAAGGAAGAAATAGAGAAAAAGTAAAAATAAACAAAAAAGGGATAAATAAAAGGTACAAAATAATATAGTAGAAAATACATCTAAATACAGCAGCAACATTAACATAAATCTGTTAAATTCCACAGATGCAAAATTATAATTATCATTTTCATAGAGAAATCCTTAAAAGATAGAGAAAGTCTTAGAGTAAAAGATTGGACAAAGAAAAAAACAATGGAAAGAAAGTAGGCATATCGGCTCGGCGCCTGTGGCTCAAGCAGTTAAGGTGCCAGCCACATACACCTAAGGTGGCGGGTTTGAATCCAGCCCAGGCCTGCCAAATAACAATGATGGCTGCAACCAAAACATAGCCGGGCATTGCGGCGGGCACCTGTGGTCCCAGCTACTTGGGAGGCTGAGGCAGGAGAATGCTTGACCCCAAGAGTTGGAGGTTGCTGTGAGCTGTGATGCCACAGCACTCTACCCAGGGGGACAGCTTGAGGCTCTGTCTCAAAAGAAAAAAGAAAAAAGAAAGTAGGTATATCTAAAGTAATATTAAATAAAATTTGAGTATGAGAACAAAACTAGTACAACTAGAAGCAAAGGAGAATTTACAAGTACAGGTGAAATGTTCACATAGAAGAGCCTATTAATTATTTTAATATGTGTGTTCTCTACTTCTTCCATAAAAAAGGAAGAAAATTGTAGTTGGGTACATTGCAACCCTGAATAAACATATTTCCCAGCTCCCTTTCCAGTTAGATGTGGATGTAAGCAAAAAAGTAGTGTAGGTTACTCAATTAAACTCAATACCATGATATTTATAGGAAACAATTAAAGAAACTAAAAGAAATTAGAGAATACTTAGTGAGGATGAAGGGAGAATCAGAGAACTCCCTAACTATCTTGAAATAGGTGAAAAGCTGGCACATTGAAGAAGAATTAGGTTTGTTCTTTTGGGCTTCAAAGAGTGTTTTTGCAAAACCAGACCAAAATTACAAGAGGCAGAGTTTAGATTGATGTAATAAAGGTGTTATATGTTTATAAATCATTAGAATTTCCACAGTAGGTTTGTAAATTTAAAGTTAGCAGGGACTACCTTAAGGATTTCAAAGTAGGCCCATAAAGTTTCTCATTAGGAATGTTGTAGAAGTCAAGCATCAGATGATTGGTTATACTAGATAACCTCTAGGCTCGCTTCCAAGCTTAAGATTCTATGACTCTTGCTATTTAATTTAAAGTCCATTCTTCAGAATGGCATCATGATATAGCAACCAAATTCTGATTATCTCTATATAAAGATCATTAAAGCAATTTCCCAGAAAACTCAGTCTGTACAATTTTTCCTATAAAAGTTCACTTCACAGATGATCCAGTTCAATATTCACATGACTGTGATTCTTTAGCCAATGTGGTTCTGTTCCAAAAATATGTTGTGGAATACATTTGAGAGCAATCATTACAAGGAGATCAGATAACATGTCATCAAAGATTTCTCTGAAATGTTACACTTTCCTATTAAAGGATCATGATTTAGTTAATTAACTGAATTAACGGTTGATGATTTGGAGGGTTGACAGCTCCCACTCTAAATGCATTTTCATAATAAGGCTATTTTACAAATTATATCGATTCTGACTTTCTTCTCTCAGATTTTGATGTCATTTAGTACACAGCTGAGAACTAACAGTATCCCTTCTACCCATCCCCACTATGGAACTGAGAATACTTTTTTAAATGAGCCACTAAACTGGAGACAAAATAAAGTTGGCAAATGATTAGAAGAAGCATGCTTGTTTTCCTTCACATTTTTGAATACCAAATTTTGTCACCTCCCTCTCCTCCAAAAGAAGTGAAATCTCTATCTGTATGCAAAATCAATTTACATACATATGATCCATTAAAGGGTTGACATTCAATACCTTCCATGGTTTGACAACAAACTAATTCAGTTTTCCAAATGGGTCTCAATACAAGTTTTTGAATGACTTAACATGCCCACACTATTCTGCGGTATGTTGAAGAAGGGGGCTGCAATTAAAATACTTATAGAAAAAATAAGCTTTCGGAAACACTGGGTTGGAAAAAGAGAAAACATGGTACATTAATGTGGATAATTAAAAAAAAATTCATGAACTAATTTACATTTAAAATAACCCAGAGGGAGACAGAGAATACACCATTTTTCAAACTATATATTGTCATAGAAACCTCTTTTCATTACAGTGTCTCGTTCCTATCTTCCAGGCCACATTCCTGATGCTTACAATTTTGATAAACACAGGCTTCATTAGC
Source organism: Otolemur garnettii (assembly GCF_000181295.1). Classification (NCBI taxonomy): domain Eukaryota; kingdom Metazoa; phylum Chordata; class Mammalia; order Primates; family Galagidae; genus Otolemur; species Otolemur garnettii. The sequence continues at coordinate 8,308,441 of NW_003852446.1, forward strand.
TATTTCCCAAATATATTTTGAATGATTGGAAATGATTGGACAAAGACATTATGGAAATACTAAGGAAAAAAATATTGCTTATTGATTCTAGGAACCATTCCCACCCATCTATAACTCTTCCCTGTACTACCGTGGCATAAACTCTGGAAACTACATTTCCCAGACTTCATTGTCAGCAGGGTTTCAATTAGATCCTGCCAATGAGAGGCACATGCAAGAGATGTGGATGGCACTAGACAAGGAAAGCGTTATTTTTCTCTGGCAATTATATTGAGGAACATGGGCATCAGCAGATGGTGAATTCCCCGAAATACACCCCTCTGACTTTTATTCACCCGGCCTTTAATGGTTGTGTGAGCCTCTAATTCCCAATATTAAGCCTCCTCCTGCTAGAAATACCTAAAGAAGCTGCTATTTTCCTCACCAAGGCTTAGCCAATGATTTAAGAGGCACAGTCAAGGACAAATAGTAAGGGTGAATAGCAATATCTGCAGGCACTTTTAAAGGGAGTCATGACAGAAGTGATTTATAGTCTGAGCTAAATTTTAACAATTGGATTAAATATTGAGATTTGGAAACATGGGATGGGTAATGGAACAGCTGAGCAAACTCTGCTGAACATCTTCCTTGCTGCCAAGAGAAAACAGACACAAATAGACAGATTCTGCAATATAATTAGTGGAATTTTTCAACTTCTAAAAAATGGACTATCATAAATATTCTGAAAACCTGTACAAGATGTCAGACCGACATCAAATCAATGTGATCACAAACAAGATGATAAATTAGGCAAATGTCAGGCTTAACAGCCTAAATTACCGCCAAAAGTTAGGCTTATTTCTATAACAAAATACTTCGGTGGCTATATTAATATATGACTCTCTTGCTATTATCTCATTTCAAGGATTTAATTATTTGTATCCTCTCAGATTTTAGGAAATGCCACTATTTTTAGATGTCTCAAATGTTGCTGAACACGGGGCCTGAGAGCTTAGAGAATATACTCAAAATTTTTCTTAATACACTCAAAGAAAAAAGTCAACTCTATCACATTCAGGCTTCTGGCTTGTAGATTATTTCTGCACTATGAAAAGTAAAACATATTAAGCTTTTAGAGTTTTCACTTACAAAGAACATAAAAACTACTCAGTACTAGAGTGATTTTAAGGTGTAGGTATGAGCTGTCTTTCTAATTTGTAGTTTCCATCCCACATCATACCAAATATATTAGAATACACTCATATCCCATAGTTAATATGAATGCTTTGTTATATAATATTTAAAGGATTTTTATAATTTCAGTTTTGAAATTATTTTTCATTGTATAATATATTGATCATTGGATACCTCTCAGCAATCATGCTGCATACTGGGGAACTCTAGCAAAATGAGACAATCCAAACTTAACTAGTTTCAAATGTAATGAACTTCTCAAAGACTACCAAAGTTAATAAACGTAACCTTTTAGGACATTTTGGAGACATTTGCTGAAATGAAACTTTTGACCTTGGGGTTTTTCTCTTCATATGTTAGAGCCAATAATCATCTTATATTGCAAACATTTCAGAAGCCTTTGATAAAATACTTAACAATGAGACATAAGACCATCAATAAACAATGTGCAGCTTGGGCTGTGAGTATGAATTCATATGGTTATCTAACTAACAATTGACAAGTTTTCCTCTTCCTAGTCAAAGCTACCAGAATGGGATGTGGAGAAATAAATTGATTGTCTGTCCTTCCCTCTTTGGAATCCATTTAGAAGTCCACCATATCAATGGTCTCTGATAGGGCAAAGGTGTTCTCCCTCCTACCTGGTTGCTACCTTACTCTCTGGCATCTTCCAGTCACTTCCTACCAGGTTGTAGACTTTCACTATACCCAGTTTGGCTAATAAGTTGGAGAACATCAACAAAGGCCTGCAGTTCAAACACTGTTACTAAGTAGATGGAAGCATCTAGTTAAGCTAGTTCTCCTGGTTGGTACAATATACCTTCTGATATTTAACTTTCTGAGAGAACGGGTATTCTGACTTTTTCTCCCAGGGTAGGACCAATTGGTTTCATCCACTAATAATAATAACTTGTATAAGAGAAATATCTGGATGGACATCAGTTTCAATGAAAGATGCTATTCTTCATATATTTGTTCATCTTTCTAGAAAAATAACAGCTAACAGGTAGTCTGTCCCCTTATGAGATGGAACTTTAATCTAAAAGCTACTTTGTGGGGGAAGGGCAAGATGGTAGACTAGAAGCTGCTCACATGTGCTGCCCTCAAAGAGAGAATTGAAAGTTGCAGGTGAACGGCCACCTACAGATGGGCCTCCTTGGAGAGAGAATTGTGACTCACTGGAGAAGTGACGGGGAATATTCAGAGTGAAAGAAAAGGTAACACGTTGATCTAGTCAGAAAGATCAGAAGGTACCTGAGAGAGGCATCCACACGTGGGAAAGGACAGGAGACAAGAGCTCTAGGGCTCTCTGATCCTCCCACAGACACTGAGCCTAAGCTGTGAAGGGATCCACTAATCACCATCCACCACCACCACAAACCTCCAGACTGATCAGGCAGTTGGTTGGAGTCTGTGTAGCGACACTGCCCATCAATTCATGAGTGGATTGAGAAAATGTGGTATGTATATACCATGAAGTACTTCTTAGCCATAAAAAGGAATGGAATAATATCTGTGTAGCATCTTGGTGAGAACTGGAAACCATTATCCTAAGTAAAGTATCTCAAGAATGAAAAAACAAGCACTCCATGTGCTCTCTAATAATTAGGAGCTAATCAGTGGGCACACATCAGCACAAACAGATGCAATGGTCACTCAAAATCAAGAAAGTGGGAGGGGAGGAGAGGGTAGAGGCTAAAAAGTAATCTACTGGGAATAGCGAACACTATTCTGGTGATGGGGACACTAAAAGCCCAAACTTAAGCATTATACAAGGTACCCGTGTAACAAAACATTTCTACTGCCTTAATATTTTGAAATTTACAAAAAGAAAAAAAAATATTTCTTGGCTGAATCATGCTTTAAAACTTCCAGATGAATGTTAAAATTATTTTCTCAAGTTTCAAAAGTCCTATTGGGATTTTACCCTGAATTACAGTAAACATACCTCTGAATTGTAGAAAACTTAGAATGTTTATAGTATTTAGTCTTCCTACCCAGGAATATGTCATTCTTCTACATTTACATAAATCTTGCTTCTCTCCCACTAAATGTGGTAGTTGGGGAAAAAAGCTACTTTGTGGTAGGTGCATCATATATATTCTTATCCAATTATCATACAAATTCAACCAAGTAGGTACTTGCCTTGCCCCTATTTTTCAAAGAGAGAACAAAGTCATGATCTTGCAGATAGCCATTTTCCAATCCTTTGTTACAAATTCAAATGTTCTGTTATCAAATCCCATCTGTGTCCCACTAAGTCACCCACTATCTTTGTTTACAAAGCACTTTCACATGCATTATCTCTTTTAAAACAAATATAAGCCCATCATTTTCAAGGGATTGGGGTTGTAATTAAAGTCTTAATTTTTAATTAACCTTGTTCAGTGTTCTGACATGAAAGGTAGTACACAGACTCCACAAGACTGTCCCTTAAAAGTCTTTAGGCTGATAGAGTATGTTTTAGATCATTTTCTTCCTTAACCTGGTTTAATTCGATACTGAGCAAATTTCAATAGAAAGAACCAGGGAAAAATATTTTTCTATTCAGCAAGTCATGGTGTTATAATGGCCTCATGAACTGTTCCAAAGACAGCATTACCACACTATAGATGCTATATGAGAAACAAAGCAGCAGAGTTGATGAAGTCTATTTTAAAATTATTATTGGTTGATAAAACCAATTTATGCTGTCCTTGAAAGCAATTATCAAGAAGACTGCTTCCTCAGGAAAGCAGTGAAGTAGAAGAAAAGGCCAAGGGTGTCAGCCAGGAGGGCCATCAGCTTAACAATTACATATTTATTATTAATAATATTATCATATTATATGTATTTATCTCATTATAAATAATGAGATATTTAAAAGCATCTTTTATGAATTTTAAATGGTTACATATAATGAAAAGATATCAATCCGGCCTCAGACATCTGTAACACTAAATGGTAAAAGACAAAGAAATAATTTCTAGTAAGTTTTATGGACAAAAACATGATTTCAAATTTTATAGTTAGTTAAATGTTTGGCTTATATATAAGGGCATCAAAAAAAGTTTGTAAGTACTGAAGGGCAGACAACATATAAAGTTCATGTGCCAATTCTGAAGAAAACATTTTGATCTTTTTCCTACTTACTGAAATTTAAATTTTTAAAAAGTTCCAGAATTAGAACATGGAATAAAGCATTTGAAAATAAGCACCAAAGCCAATCCATGGAGAAATGTATAAATAACTGTTTACAATAGAGTTATAAATGGAAACTCAAAATTGAAAAATAATTCTTGAAATAAAATACTTTGACTAGAAAACTGTAACAATAAGATAGCATTCAAAATACTGTTAATAAAATCAAGAAAGAAAGAGGTAAGTGAGTAGGGAAATTCAAGCATGTTAAATGTCTTGTCTCAAAGACAGAAGAATTTACTTTCACCATGACTGATAAATAGAAAAAAATAAGTTAATGATTTTGAAATAAAGTTAACTACCAGAATTATAATTAAAATAATTTTCACCTTTATTTTTTATGCAAAACTGCAAAACATATAAAATAAGGAAAAGGTATTTTATAATGAAAAACTTTATAGTTTAAAACAGTTTTATAAATGTTAGAAATCTTTAGTGGGAATTCTGACTGAGAGTTCTGTATGTTTCTGGACAGGGCATATAAACTGGCCACCTTTACTATATGAGAAAGATAAATCAATGTCAGTCTTAGGAACCTCCATGTGCTAGAGTTGAGAAAGTCTTTACTTAGGGTCAGCAAAATTCACATTGGAAACCCCAGACATTTTGGTCTATTTTATTAGAGACAAATCTTCCAATATTTGAATTCTAACTCTGTTTGCCAACAACCACATTTCATTACATCAAATACAAGCTCTTGCCCCAAAGAATGTGTTAAGCTCACTCTCCCCTAAATAAACCATACATTAAGGAAGCTTCAGTCGCTCTCCAATTAATGTTTCAATTCCATCTTCACTTTTCACTTTTATTCTCTACTCTGTCTACTGACACTGAACCAGGGGGCTTATCTGCTAATCCTCGGAAGCCCCCACAGAGCACGTAGGTAGCAGGTGGAACATGAATCCCATCTACTTTTTGATACCCAGATATTTGTTGAAATTTCTCAGTCATTATTGGAACAGTCCTCTCCTTATCATCATGTTATTATTTTCATGATTTTTTTATTTTTTGGTAGGGGCTCGGGAGAAAGAGTTTATAAAGGCCATGTGTTTAGGTCACTATTTGAACCTGAAGAAATTTAGAGTCCTCTTAGAAGGTGTAATATTTCTTGGGATAAAGAAACTTTGTTTTTAATCTGAGGTTCAGATTTCGATCAGGTTGACTTCAGTGCCTATCTTTTTATAAATTTAGGTAAATTAAATTACTCATAATTTTAAAACTATGTGTACAATTAATTCCAAAGTGACTAAGTCCTTCCTTCCTCCCTCCTTCCCCCCATCTCCCTCCCTCTCTTCCTTCCTTCCTTCTGTCCTTCCTATTTCTGCCTTTGTCTATATACCTATCTATCTACTTACTAATCTATGCAAATAGAAAGATACTAGGTATTAGAAATGAAGCTTGGCAAAGTTAAAGATTTTTGCCTTGGGCATTGGGATTTTTGTTAGTTTTATTTTTTATTTTTATTGTTTTATTTTTATATTTTTATTGTTTTATTTTTTCTCTTAAATTGATTATATATTAAATTGATTATATATATTCAATTAAATATTGAAATAACTATTTTTGTTTCAAAGTATTAAGAAGGTACAGATGTTTTGTTACATGGATACCTTGTATAACGCTTAAGTCAGGGCTTTTAGTGTGCCCGTGGCCAGAATAGTGTTTATTGCACCCAATAATAAGTTTTTACCCCTCACCTTCTCTCACCCTCACCCCTTCTGGTATTCCAATGTCCTTTATATCTCTTTGCACCTGTGTGCCCCTTGTTTGGCTCTCACTGTGGGAACATATGGTGTTTGTTTTTTCAATTCTTGAGATACTTCACTTGGATAATGGTCTCCAGTTCATCTGAGTTGCTGAAAAAGACATTATTTCATTCCTTTTTATGGCTGAGTAGTACTCTGTTATACCATATTTTCTTTATCCACTCATCAATCAGTGTTTACTTAGGCTGATTCCACATCTTTGAATTGGTGAATTGTCCTTAAATGAACTTTCCAGTGCAGGTTTTTTTTTTTTTTTTTTTTGATAAAATGACTTCTTTCTTTGGGTAAATACCCATTAGTGGGACTGAATCAAATGGTAAGTCTACTTTTATTTTTTAGGGGAATCTCCATACTGTTTTCCATAGAGGTGGTACTAAATTTGCAAGCTAACCAATAGTGTATAAGTGTTTCTTTCTCTCTGCGTCCATGCCAGTACCTACCTTTTTTTTTTTCTCTTTAATAATAGCCACTCTGACAAGGGTAAGGTGGTATCTCATTGTGGTTTTAATTTGCATTTCCCTGATTATTAGTGATGTTGAGCATTTTTTTCATATATTTCTTGGCCATTTGCCTGTCTTCTTTTGAGAAACTTCTGCTCATATCTTTTGCCTCCTTTTTAATGGGGTTATTTGTTCTTTTTCTTGCTGATTTGTCTGAGTTATTTGCAGATTCTTAATGTTAGCCCTTTATTGGATGTATAGTTTGTGAATATTTTCCTCCATTTTATAGGTTGTGTATTGACTGCTGATTGGGAAGTAGCTATAATTAAAATTCAAAACCATAAATATCCTCTTAACTACCAACTTTAGTTAGCAATTTATCATAAAAAATAGTAAAATCACTTCTAAAGGAAGTGTCCATGAGCATATTTGTGGCAATTGATTTTTATGATATAAATATATTTTAAAATTAAACATCAATAGAGGATTGACTAAATTATGGCACAGTTAATCGTTATAATATTCTGTGGTTATTGAAAATGAGCATCTAATAATATATTGGCAATATAATGAGAAAAAGCCTCTTATTAGAAAGTATTATGTTTCAGCATTTGTGAATATATGCTTAGGAAAAGTGTGGAATTATAAATACCAAAACATTAGCAGAAGTACTATCTGGGTAACAATTTGATTTTCTCCCTTACTTTTTTTCTATTTTCTTTATCATCTTTCTTTTTGCAATAAGATTTTGTTGTTCATATAGTCAGAGAGTAAACCTATTTCTAATTTGAGAAAAAGGGAGAGAAAATGTGCAAGCATACACATGAACACTAGAATAAAATGACAATATTTATGACAGTAAGTGATACTATTTGGAAAGATGTCAGCATCTTAGTATTTTTCTTCACAATACACCTCGAATATTTGAATAATTTTTAAACCACTTTTAAAAAATCTGCTCTTACTTCTGTTTTCCTAGCTAGTATTTTTCCCCTTAGCAGTACAGCTATCACTAAACATATTCCACCTTACCTAACAGTGGTTACAAACACAGAAACGTCTTAATTTTTTTTTATATTGAGTATATAACAAATATTTTATAAAATATTTCATGGGGAGAGCATAGTTTCTAAAAAATAAAACTAGAGTGATCCATAGCAATCATACTCTTCATTAAATTGGAAAAAAATCATATAAACTCACCATTCAAACTAATTCAAGTACATTTTATGAATATTCTTCTCTGGGGCTCATTACCAGGTATTGATTCTATTTCTACCTTTGGATCATGCTACTTATCTTATACACATTTTCCTCAATGATATTAGCAATATTACAGGTGCTAATAGGCTTTTCACTCATAATCTGAATTTCTCCTTTATTTTTAATACTGTAACTTTCTTTGAATGATGCTATACATGCATTTTCATCTTCATGTTTAAGTTATTGTTGCTGAAACACTAAGGAATATCTGCAAAATCCTAGAATTCCACGGAATAGCATTTGGAAATTATTTGTTTAAAGACTTTCAAATATTTTTTTCATAGTCTCCTAATTCTTATAATAAATCATTGTCTGCAATCATTGTCTTACTCTTCTTGTAAGTCTAAATCATTGCTTTATTCTTCCTGTAAGTCTTTAAGAGAATATTATTTTCATTTATTTTCTGGCAGCTTCTTTTCTGTGAGTCTAGGCTGTTTTATTTTATTTTTTATTTATTTAGGTATTTAGATCTAGAGGATCTGTAGTTTTCCTTTAACCATATACTATGTCTACTTGGGTGCTAGTCAAATTTCTATCTTTTATCAGTAGGTAAAATGGCAATTCGGTGACAGCCATAGTTCTTCTTCTAAAAGTCTTCTTCTAGTTCTTCTGTGCTTACTGAAACAAAGTATCAATTTTCCCTGTTGTTCTCACTTCCTTGTATCATTAGGGAGAAAAAATAATACATTTGTAATAAAAATAAAATACAAGGGTGGCACCTGTGGCTCAAAGGAGTAGGGCACTGGCCCCATATGGGGAAGGTGGTGGGTTCAAACCCAGCCCTGGCCAAAAACTACAAAAAAATAATAATAATAAAATAAATACAATTTTTAACATATACTATTACCAAGGGGCTCTTACTTCAGATGTAATTTGCTCATATAGTCTCTATTTTCAAGGATGTGTTTGTCACAGCCACCTTCCCCCTTGCCACTCAACTGTTTTTTAAAATAGTAGGATTACAATGAGATAGAGGAAGAAAAGTACCAATAGGAGTGGGGAGCAGTGAAAGACATTATACCAGCCTACACAAGTTCAGCTACTCTACAGAAGGGGATCCTCGTTTCTGATCAATACTATTCTTGAGCTTCTGAGCAGCAGATGTATGGTAAGGGAGGTTCAGATTGTATCCAGAACCAAAGAGTCTTTCCACCTCCCTGCAATTCATGAACAGAATCCTGCTGACCTTTCTACAATTACCTTCTACCGCCACTCCCTCTCAAATGCACCATGTCCCAATTAGCTAGAACTACATGTCCTTCCTTTAATATCCTATTTACTGCTAGATGAGCTCAGGGAAAGCTTCTCTCTTGTTTACTGCTATATCCCTAGCACTGTAACTTGCCTGGTATATATGCTTCTATGCCTTTTCTATATGTTTCCTTTAAATCCCTTTCTGTCACTTTTCTGTTAGATAAGAGCCTTCTCTTTATAAAAAGTAGCTTATACCATTTCCTGTGAAAATCATACTGAACATCTTCAACAATGTTAGATGTTTTCTTATCTAGTAAAATACATACCATAATATTAATATTATAATCATTTGTTTGCAAATCTCATTTATTCACTAGCCTATTAGCCCAAGGGTAGTAATCATATTAATTTTATGTTTGTGACCTCAAGCATGATACTTACCTAGCAAGTGCTTAACATCATATTATTGGATGAAAAGTCTTCTAAACTCAAATTTAGTTTTCTTTTGCAATAATAACAATAAAATAATAAGTATTTATTATAACACAGTAGTCAAAGCCAGGCAGGCAGAGACTGAATCCTAGCTCTAACTCTTGCTAAGTATTATACCCTTGAGTATTTTGTCTACTTTCTTTCTCTGTTCCTCATTTTTATCATCAATAAAATGGAAGCAATAATAGTAGCTGCTTGATATGATTAATCTATGTATTGAAAATTATTAGAATAGTTCATGACATCTAAAAAACATTCAGGAGGAGGGGGAAGATGGCTGACTGGAGGCAGCTTTTGATAGAAGCTCCCATCCAGAGGGAAGGATAATGATGAGAAAGTACCCAATAAAGCTGCAGATTGGGAGCTGAGCTGAGAGAGAAGAGTGCTAATTGCATGTCACCTCTGCTGAGGCAAGCAGCAACTCCAAGGAAGAAAATTACAGATTTGAACTGAGCTCAGGTGGGACACTCCCCAGTTGCTATTGAGTACCTGAGGCAGATAGGCTTCAGCTCCTTCTGCCTGCTGGTAGCAGAGGGTGGTGGCCAGGTTGAGGAAGCATTGACTTTCCTTTGACTCTGGCAAGCATAAATTCCTGGCACATTTGCTTATTGGACAGAACTGGGCCACAAAGACTGGGTTACCAGAGACTGGATTACCAGAGACAGGCAGTGAAGGAGGTGCAAGGTGGGGAAAAAGGCATCAGCCTCCCTGCTCCAATTCTTCTACTGAGTGGGCCTTTCTGACTCCAAGGGACACTGGAGCAAGCCACACATGAGCAGCCAGTAGATCCCTGCTATCTAGTTGCTAGAGACCTTTTGAACTCTCCGACTTGACAGTTGGTCCTGCCTGGCAAATCACACGAGGACCCTCCAAGCTGAGACTTCAACCCAGAGTCACTGATTTACTAGGATTGGACAGAGATCAGCTGAATACAAGACAGAGCCACCTAGCCCCACCACACCAAGGAGGTCCCCAGAGTCCCAGGCTATAGTACTGTATGGGTCCTTTGCAAAGCTGTAGGGGGAAAGCTGCAGTCACCAGTCCCAGTTCTTTAGCAAAGGGCTGGTTAATCACAACTCCAGGAGCCCACAGTCCAATTTCACTTTACCTGCTCATCTAGTGAAATGGTGAAAAACAATAATGGGGTGGAATCAGTGGGAAAATTCTGGCAACATGAGCAATCAGAGTAGACCAATGCCCCCAAGGAACAACAAGGTGGACACACCAGAAGATCTCATTCATAAATAAATGGCTGACATGTCAGAAATTGAGTTCAGAATTTGGATGGTAAATAAGATTAACAGAATGCAAGTAAAGTTGGAATTAGAAATTCTAGGAATGATTCAAAAGTTGTCTCAAGAATTTAATGAATTCAAGGACAAAATCACCAAAGACTTTGACACATTCAGAAAAAGAAGTTGCAGCCCTCCAAGATAAGATAAATACAGTAGAATCCCTCAGTAACAGAATGGACCAGGCAGAAGAAAGGCTTTGACATTGAAGACAAAGCTTTTGAATGCTCCCAAAAGCTCAAAGAAGAAGAGAAGTGGAAAGCAAAAATGGATCATTCCCTCAGAGAGCTATGCGATATTTCCAAAAAAGCAAACGTTCACCTTATGGGAATTCTGAAGGCAATGAGGTTACTTCAAAAGGCTCAGATGCTCTACTCCAAGAGATAATCGAGGATAACTTCCCAAACATGGCAAGAGATTCTGAAATTCAGATAGCAGAAAGACTCCAGCATGACTCAATCCAAATAAAGCATGCCCCAAACACATTATAATTAACTTCACCAAAGTTAATATGAAAGAGAAAATTCTGCAAGCAGTCAGATGTAAGAAAATCATAACTACAAGGGGAAGAATATTAGAATGACTGCAGATCTCTCTGCTGAAACTTTTCAAGCCAGAAGAGTTTAGTCAACTACCTTTAATCTTCTGAAACAAAACAACTTTCAACCCAGAATCCGGTATCCAGCTAAACTGAGTTTCATTTATGATGAAGAAATTAAATACTTTAATGACACTCACATATTGAAGAAATTTGCCATAACTAAACCAGCTCTCCCAGATAGTCTCAGACCTATACTCCTCAATGACTAGCACAATGCTCTATCACCAAAGTAAACTCATTTAGAGACTTTTGATCAAATCCCAACTTCCACAGTGGTAAAAGGATAAAAAACTTGACACCCAAAATACTACCAGGCTTATCAATACTCTCAATTAATGTGAATGGCTTAAATTGTCCTCTAAAGAGGCAAAGGTTGGCTGACTGGATATAAAAACTCAGGCCAGATATATACTACATACAAGAATCTCACCTTACCTTAAAAGATAAACATAAAGTCAGGGTGAAGGGATAGTCATCTATAACTCAGGCAAATCGCAATCAGAAAAAAGCAGGGGCTGCAATTTTCTTTGCAGATACAATAGGCTTTAAACCAACAAAAGTAAGGAAAGATAAGGATGGTCACTTCATATTTGTTAAGGGTAACACTCAATATGAGATTTTAATTATTAACATTTATGTGCCCAACCAGAATGCTCTTCAATTTATAGGAGAGACTCTAACAGACATGAGCACCATAATAGTCGGAGATTTTAACATCCCTTTGGCAGTGTTGGATAGATCCTCCAATAAGAAACTAAGCAAAGAAATTTTAGAATTAAAATTAACCATTCAAGAATTGGATTTAACAGACATCTACAGAACATTTCATCCTAACAAAACTGAATACACATTCTTTTCATCAGTCCATAGAACATCCTCCAAAATTGATCACATCTTAGGTCACAAGGCTAACCTCAGCAAATTTAAAAGAATAGAAATTATTCCTTGTAACTTCTTGGACCATCATGAAATAAAAGTTGAACTCCAGTAACAACAGGAATCTTCAAACTCACACAAAGACATAGAAACTAAATAATCTTATGCTAAATGATAACTGGGTCATACATGAGATTAAGAAAGAAATTACCAAATTTTTGAAACAAAATGATAATGAACACACAAACTACGAGAACCTGTGGAATACTGCAAAGGCAGTCCTAAGAGGGAAATTTATAGTGTTTCAAGCTTTCTTCAAGAGAATGGAGAGAAGAAGTCAACAACTTAATGGGACATCTCAAGCAACTGGGAAAGGAAGAACATTCCAACCCCAAACCTAGCAAAAGAAAAGAAATAACCAAAATTCGAGCAGAATTAAATGAAATTGAAAACAAAAGCATCTACGGGTAGGAGGGGAGGAAAGGGAAAGGAAGTGGATGGGTGGAGGGAGGGTGATTGGAGGGATCACCTCTATGGTTTATCTTACAAGGGTACAAATGAATCTTTCTAAAAGTAGAATATAAATGTCTTAACACAATAATTAAGAAAATGACATAAAGGCTATGTTAACCAGTTTGATGAAAATATTTCAAATTGTATATGAAAACACCACACTGTACCCCATGATTGCATTAATGTACACTGCTATCATTTAATTAAAAAAAAGAAAAGAAAAGAATCATACAACAGATCAATGAATCAAAAAGTTGGTTTTCTGAAAAGATCAATAGATAAATCTTTGGCTAACCTAACCAGAAACAAAAGAGTGAAATCCCTAATTTCATCAATCAGAAATGACAGAGGCGAAATAACAACAGACTCCTTAGAAATTCAAAAAATCCTTAATGAATATTATAAAAAACTCTATTCTCAGAAATATGAAATCTGAAGGAAATAGACCAATACTTGGAAGGACACCACCTTCCTAAACTTAGCCAGAAAGAAGTGAATATGTTGAACAGTCCTATATCAAGTTCTGAAATAGCATCACCTATAAGAAATCTCCCTCCAAAGAGAAGTCCAGGACCAAATGGCTTTACATCAGAATTCTACCAAACTTTTAAATAGGAACTAGTACCCATATTACTTAACCTTTTCCAAAATGTAGAAAAAGAAGGAATACTTCCCAAAATGTTCTACAAAGCAAATATCACCCTGATCCTCAAACCAGGAAAAGACCCAACAAGAAAAGAAAATTATAGACCAATATCTCTAATGAATATTGATGCAAAAATATTCAATAAGATCCTAGCAAACAGGGAAGTACCGGTGGCTCAGTGAGTAGGGCTCCAGCCCCATATACCCAGGGTGGGGGGTTTGAACCCAGCTCCAGCCAAACTGCAACAAAAAATAGCTGGGCATTGTGGCAGGTGCTGGTAGTCCCAGCTACTCAGGAGGCTGAGGTTAGAGAACCACCTAAGCCCAAGAGCTGAGGTTGCTGTGAGCTGTGATGCCACGGCATGACCAAGTGGGTTTTATCCCAGGGTCTCAAGTCTGGTTCAATATATGTAAATCTATAAATATAATTCATCACATAAACAAAATAAAAAATAAAGACCATATGATTCTGTCAATTGATGCAGAAAATGCTTTTGATAATATCCAGCATCCTTTCATGATCAGAACACTTAAGAAAATAGGTATAGAAGGGATATTTCTTAAACTCATAGAGGCCATCTACAGCAAGCCCACAGCCAATATTATATTGAATGGAGTAAAATTGAAAACATTTCCACTCAGATCAGGAACCAGGCAAGGTTGCCCACTGTCTCCACTACTTTTTAACATTGTAATAGAAGTCTTAGCCATTGCAATCAGGCAAAAGAAGGTGATCAAGGGTATCCATATAGGATCAGAGGAAATCAAACTTTCCTTCTTTGCAGATGATATAACTGTATACCTGGAAAATCCCAGGGACTCAACTACAAAACTCTTAGAAGTGAACAAGGAATACAGCAGCATCTCAGGCTACAAAATCAATACTTACAAATCTGTAGCATTCATATATACCAACAATAGTCAAGGTGAAAAAATAGTCAAGGACTCTATTCCTTTTACAGTAGTGCCAAAGAAAATGAAATATCTGGGAATTCACCTAACAAAGGACATGAAAGATCTCTATAAGGAGAACTATGAAACTTTGAGAAAAGAAATAGCTTAAGATGTTAACAAATGGAAAAATATACTATGCTCATGGCTGGGAAGAATCAACATGGTTAAAATGTCTATACTACCCAAATCAATCCATAGATTTAATGCAATATCTACTAAAGCTCTACTGTGATACTTTAAAGGTCTGGAAAAACTTGTACTTCATTTTATATGGAAACAGAAAAAACCTCAAATAGCCAAGACATTATTCAGAAATAAAAACTAATCAGGTGGAATCACACTATCAGACTTCAGACTATACTATAAATCAATAGTGATCAAAACAGCAAGGTACTGGCACAAAAATAGAGAGTTAGATGTATGGAACAGAACTGAAAACCAAGAGATGAACCCAGACACTTATCATCATTTGATCTTTGATAAGCCTATCAAAAATGTAAATTTGGGGAAAGAATCACTATTTAACAAGTGGTGCTGGGTGATTTGGCTGGTAACTTGTAGAATACTGAAACTGGACCCACACCTTTCACCTCTAACAAAAGTTGACTCTCAATGGATGAAAGACTTAAACTTAAGACACGAAACATAAAGATTCTCAGAGAGAGGGGAAACACTTGAAGAAATTGGCCTGGAAGAATACTTTATGAGGAGGACCCCCCCAGGCAATTGAAGCAATACCAAAAATACATTAACGGGATCTGATCAAACTAAAAAGCTGCTGCACTGCCAAGAACACAGTAAGTAAAGCAAGTAGACAACCCTCAGAATGGGAGAGGATATTTACAGGTTATGTTTCTGACAAAGGTTTGATAACCAGAATCCACAGAGAATTCAAACTTATTAATAAGAAAAGAACAAGTGATCCCATTTCATTGTGGGCAAGAGACTTGAACAGAAGCTTCTCTGAAGAAGACAAGAGCATGGTCTACAGACACATGAAAAAATGCTCATCATCTTTAATCATCAGAGAAATTCAAATCAAACCCCCTTTGAGATATCATCTAACTCTAGTAAGAGTAGCCCACATAACAAAATCCCAAAATTACAGATGTTGGTGTGGATGTAGAGAAAAGGGAACACTTCTGCACTGCTGGTGGGAATGCAAACTAATACGTCCCTTTTGGAAAGAAGTTTGGAGAACACTCAGGGATCTAAAACTAGACCTGCTGTTTGATCCTGCAATTCCTCTACTAGGAGTGTATCCAAAAGACCAAAAATCACTTTTCA
Organism: Otolemur garnettii; assembly: GCF_000181295.1. Taxonomy (NCBI): domain Eukaryota; kingdom Metazoa; phylum Chordata; class Mammalia; order Primates; family Galagidae; genus Otolemur; species Otolemur garnettii. Next base: position 8,324,117 of record NW_003852446.1, read on the forward strand.
ACAAAGATATTTGAACCATATTATTCATTGCCACTCAATTCATAATTGCCAAGTCATGTAAGAAGCCCAAGTGCCCATCAACCCACGAACAGATTAATAAATTGTGGTATATGTATACCATGGAACACTAAGCAGCCTTAAAAAAGATGGACACTTTACCTCTTTTATGTTTACATGAGAATCTCAATAATGGAAGAAAAAGTATCCAATGCACTTAGTACTTTATGAAACCAATTTATATTTACTCACACTTTCTTATGAAAGATAGATCACAACTATGGCCCAGGAGGAAGGAGAGCAATGGAGGGGAAAGGGAGGGGAGGGGGGAAATTTGATAGAGAGAGGGTAAATGGTGAGACCACACCTATGGAGCATATTGCAAGGGTACAAGTCAAATCTATCAAGTATAGAACATAAATGTCTTAATACAATAATCAAATAAGTGAGATGAAAGCTATTTTAATTAGTTTGATGTAAGCACTCCAAATTGTATTAAAAAATCAACACATTGTACCCCACATATGCATCAATGTATTCATGATCTATGTGTATATAATTCAACAAAAGAAAAAAGAAAAGAAAAAAAAATTCAATACCTGTTAGCTATACTGTTATATACTTACAAGGTAACAGATGCCATGTGCGGTACTTTATGGCATAATTTGTTCTGCACAGCAATACCAGTGACATTAAAAATCTTAACACTGGGTCAAAGATTAATCAATTTACTTCATATCACAGAATTATTAATTATTAAAGTGCACCTCACTCCATCCCACACAAATTTCTACATAAGACTTTGAACATGCATCATAGTTCATACTCTATGAGTCACAAATTAGTCTATTTCTCTGTTTTTAATTTCAGATAAATATGAGGTACAAATGATGAAGTACAAATGATTACATTGTTTGAGCTTGTTAGGTGAAGTCCAAGTTATAGTTGAGCCCTTCATACAGCCCAGGGGTTATGCTGTATACTCTTACATTGTGCACATTAGGTGAGCGTACACTAATCCCCTCCCTCCTCTATTCTCCCCATCCTTCCTCTCCCTCAGTTGAACTTAATTATTTTTCTTTTGTGTGGGCATGTAGTTATTTATCTATCGGTATTATACTCATATTAGTACTAGTATTGAGTACATTGGATACTTGATTTTCCATTCTTATGATACTTTAACTAAGAAGAATGTTCTTCAACTCTATCCAGGTTAATACAAAAGATATAAAGTCTCCATCTCTTTTATGGCTGAATAGCATTCCATGGGCACTTGGATTGATTCCACATCTGGGTGATTATGAATTGAGCTGCAATATACAATCTAGTGCAAATACCTTATGTAAAATGAGTTTTTTCTTCTGGATAGATACCTAGTATTGGGATTGTGGGATTAAATGGAAGGTTTTACTTTTAGCTGTTTGAGGATTTTATTTCTTTGAAAAATATTCTTGCTTCATCACCACCGTACTAATTGCACAGGCTACATAGCATCATATTTAAAAGCTGGCTGGGGTACTTCAGTCAGAATAACATGGGTTCTACTCCTAGCCTGAACATTTTACTAAATAGCAATCTTGTCCAGTTTTTGAACCTCTCTATGCCTTGGGCTCCTTTTTGTAAATTGAGTATAATAACATCAGCCTTAGAAGGTTATTTATTCTGAGGATCAAATGAGATAAACTATGTGTAAAATGCTTAGCAAAATGTCTAGTGTACTCAAAATTCAATAAAAATAAGCTGTCATCTACCAGTGGTTGTCAACCTTATTTATTAGTTTCGGATTTGTATTACAGAACTTTTTGACCTCATTCACAAATTCTGGGGGTCTACCCTCTTTGTCATACTGTTTACTGAACAACACTACCTTCCTCTTAGGCTGTGTTAGGCACACTTCTTCCTGTGTTCTTACTTACCACACATGGAATATACCTCTAATTTCTGAATAAAAGCAGATGGGAAATGATCCTTGGATTCTCCCCTTATGGGTGACAAAGGAAAGGGAGAAAAACATATTTTAAAAGGCATCCAACTGCACAGTGAGGAATCTATGAGCCATTCTAATATCCTCATCTGTGTCCCTGGAACTCACGCTTCTTGCCCTAGGAAAGATGGTGCTGGCAACCCTGCTGTCGCATTATCACTATGCAGCAACACCATAGGATAGTAGTGTGCTAGTAATCATTGAATAATTACCATTCCATACAAAGCCCTAATCTGTGTATGTTTACAATTTTGGTGTTGTAAATATTCCCTTCTTGGCTGATTTCCAGTTACCAACATGGCATCATTGAGAAGAGATTTGCAGTAGCACCCTCTGATATAGTATTTCTACCATACAGATAAAATAGATGCAAATACCCTCAAGATCATCAATGATAGCACAACATCGTAAAATAACACAGACTTGATGAGCTTTGAGTATTAATTATATTTTATAAAATAATTATTAACTCTAAGTCTATATAAGTACATTCTTATTATCTGTGCTTCCAAAAATCTGCTTTTCTCTTCAAATCCCTGATGACACAGCATTGGCCCTATACAGTTGATACATGCTCATCCTGGCACCCCAATGCCTTTGGAGGTAAGAATGAAGCATCCTAGACCGAGGAAGGTAGAGCTGATATAATGCAGGGGCTCTCTTTGAGGAAAAAAAATGCTTCAATAGATATAAAATGGGTATGATATAGAAGCAAATTCATTGAGAAGAGAATGTTTTTGTTGAATGCGCACAACCACTTTAATAACCTAACAGGAGGAAGTGTGTAGGAAAAGAACTCAGAATGGAAACATATAGCAGCCTTAACCATTATACCTAAAATATCTGACTTTTGCAAATTTTTCAAAAACGTATGGATTATATGAACACATTGCTAGAATCTTTCCCAGGGCCTTAGGGCTAATACAAGAAATGAGTTCAATAGTAAGTCTGTCTCTGATTCGTAGTAATCATAACTGAGCTACTTCAATTATTTAGGTATCAGTGAAGGTACTATATACACTGATAAATTATGAACCTCTGGGGATGCTTAGAGAAAGCATGCTGTAAACTGATACACCTACAAGGACCGACAGGTCACAGGAATCAATGAAGTAGGTCTGCTGGGGCCTATAGCTAATAAAGGAACACATTCCCTGTTTAAAGCAGGTGCCACTGCTAAGCTCAGGGTAATTTGTGTTGTGGTATACTATGGGCCCAGTACTACCAGATATTCTGCTATTTCAGAAGAAACCAGAAATCTGGAATTTTTTGTGGAATCTCCTGATTTTTAAATGCTAGCAATCAATTTAATTGTTTAAAAAATGTGAAGGTCAAACAAAATTAGGGCCTCAAATTTGCAAACTCTTTGTTTTCCTAGTGTACAGAATACCTGGCATATAGCATCTCGCACATTGAGTTTCCATGTAGCACCAATTATTATATAGAGGGTCAGGATAGCATAGAGGTAACGAGTATGGGCTCCAGTACCAGACTGACTGAGTCAGAGTTCCAGATGCCATATTCATTAGTTGTGTGTCTTTGGGCAAGTTACTTTGCCTCTCTGTAGCTCAGTTTCCTCATATGTAAAATGCAAATCACCATCAGGTATCACAGACAGAGTAAGGATAGTATAGAGGTTTATTTCTAAGCACAAATATTATTCATAATGTTATTACTAATATAGTAGATTTTCAATATTTGTTGATTCATACTTTTCAATTTTTAACTGGTATTAGTTAGTTGCAATCATTTTCTTATATACAATTATATCCTACCCCTGAAGTGTCTTATGAATTGGAAGAAGTAGTTTATTTGGACTAAATTGTGGCTTCCATGAACATGACCTGAATAAAAGGCCTGGAAGTATAAAAACATTCTCCTGGGGCACATCTAGGACTCCTTTTATATCACCTACTTGTCTGATTAATCTGGGACATGATCAAAATTTTCTTCCAAAGATTTTTAAGCCAAAAAGTGGAGTAATTCTTTGTTCTGTGAGGGAAGGTTGGGGATTAGAGAGGAAAATGGTTATCTCATTCTTTATAATACATCTTTGTCCCCCGCCATGCTGAGATCTAGGACAGGTGCTAATTCATATTCCTATTTTTATGACCTGTTTGTCATGCAGTAGTTTTTATTAGGCTTTTGATATAAAATAAGGAGAAACCCTAAACAGTTTCCATTTCCTACTGAAAAGAACCTTTGGGAAGGAGAAAATGAGCTAATATTTACTGAGCTCTTACTGTGGGTCAGATCATTTGCTAGATGTGCTACAAAAAGTCATTTTAATCCTTACAAAAACTCTGATTCAAATTGTCCTCATTTTGCAGAAGGGAGACTGAAGCTTAGAGAGTTCACATGAATTACTGAAACCATATTATTAACAATTAAGGAGCCAGTATGTACCCAAAGTCTTTCCACCATGAACTTGAATGTGTTTTCATATTAACTCAGCACTGAACTTCTAACTGATCAACAGTTCTATCAAAAGAAAATACATCAGCGAGTTATCAGCAAGTTAATTACAAAAATATTAGTGGCACTAGTATTTTAAATTGTCATTGATCTTACTTAAACCAGCTATGGTTCATTTGTTGAAAAAACTCCAAAATGTGTCACAGCATTAAGAACGTCTACTACCTATAGCAAAATAAAAGCATCTTTTTACATTTAAGTCAAACAGATGATCTTAGATTTTGTCAGAAAATGTGTATTGGATTCCAATGGTGGCAGCAGAAAAAATTAAAGTACTGTTGAAGTGTTCTGGGTATTTTGGAATAAAAATCTATCATCTCATCCCCTTGGGCCCCAGTGGCTTCCATACTTCTTAATAGAAGTTCTTAGATTCTTCTAAGGTTTGGCTTCTGAACCATATCTGTATCTAATGTCTTACCTCATCTCTCCTTCAAAATCTCACTCTAGGCCTAACTAAATTTCCTTCAGTAAGTTATGGTCTCACCTGCTTCAGAACCTTTGTACATGTTGACCTTCTGCTCTCCCACCTTAACCAGTTGACCTATCCTCATCCTTCAAGTCACTGTAGATTAAATATCACTATCAATCAAAAAAAAAATCACTATCAACCAAGGCTTCCAGAAGCCCAAGAGACAGGGATGGGTACCCAGAGTTTTGTCTCTGTAACTGGTTATCCCCTTCTAACACAGCCTTCATTTTACTTTGTGGCTATTAAACTATCAGCCTCCCTTTCTTTCCATCCTTGTTTTCCTTTGCTTCCCTTTTTCCTCTTCCTTCTCTTCCCTTCTTTACCTTCCTTTACTTCCTCTTCCTTCCTCCCTTTAACTTTGGGAAGATGAGAACAACATTTACATCGCTCACCAGTAACTCTCCAACACCTCTCAACCAGACACACGGCAGGTAAATTATTGTGTATCTGCTGAAATTATTTCATATTATCTTCCAGAGATAGATAAAAGAAATAAATAATATGCTGGCTTCCCCATTACAAATAAAACTGCTATTTGTATACAGGTTTCTGTGAAAACATATTTTTATAGCTATCAGACTAGAATGGCTGGATCATATTATACATGCATGTTTGACATTATAAGAAACTGCCAAACCAAAAATAAAAAAAAGAAGAACAAGAAGAAAGAAAAAAGAAAAACATCAGTTACCTGTATAATATTTATATCTGATCATAAATATTAATGGTAGTTTTATTCCATCCAGTAAAATATAAACATTTAAATCTTAATTTTAGATCCACAGGGTTGGAAAAAGCCTTAGAAAATCATCATATTTAACTTCGATTTTCCAGAAAAGGAAACTGGAGCTAACAAAGTAAAATAAGATCTAAGCATAGCTCCTTAGATCTGCAGTCCCCAGTCCCCGGGCTGAGGCCTGTTAGGAATCAGGCTGCATAGCAGGAATGAGCAGCAGCTCAGTGAACCAAGCTTCATCTGTATTTACAGCTGCTCCCCATCACTTGCATCACTGCCTGAGCTCCACCTCCTGTCAGCCGTGGCATTAGATTCTCAGAGGAGTGTGAACCCTACTGTAAACTGCACATGCAAGGAATCTAGGTTGCACATTCCTTATGAGAACATAACAGTAATGTAACAATGGATTATAACAATAATAGAAAAAAGTGCACCATAAATGTGGACTTGAATCATCCTGAAACCAACCCTCACTCCACCTCCTGGTCCATGGAAACTTTGTCTTCCATGAAACCAGTCCCTGGTGCCAAAAGGGTTGAAGACGGCTGTCTTCAATCATCAACAAATATGTGTTCACTGGACACCTAATAGATGTCTACTAAGCACTCCACTGGGCACTGGTAGACGAGGACAAGGAGACGAGACAAGAGCAAAATCCCTGCCCTCAGAGAGAATACAGTTTGGTTGGGGAAACAAGACATTCACATATCAAGCAATTCGAAGACAATCAGAAACTATGTTATTAAGTACTAAGTCAGGCAAAACAGAGGATAAATGCTATAGCCATTCAAAGTGAAGGGAAAGATAAATAACCAAATGAGCTTGTATGGATCACTTACTCCCTCAGGACTCCTCTTGGAATTCTTGTGCTTATGACTGACATGTATACTGTGGCCAGCCCTTTGGGGAATGGGACATCTTTGTTGCTTTCATAATCCCCTTGCTATTAATTCTCAATTAATTATCAGTTGATTTATGCTGTCACTTAGGTTTACAAAAGGAACCTTTCAGGAATCAGCATCTTGTCTTTTGCTCAATATGCTAAAGTTTTTCAAAATAAATGAATAAAGTAATATGGCATTAATATTGTATTCAAGTTTTCTTAATTTTCTCAAAGCACCGCCAGAGATGATGTTTCTCTGATTCCCTACACACAGCCATACATGGACACATACTCATACTCACACAGCCCTTGCAAGCCTATGCATCTTTTAGAAAATACAGTGACTGGTTGCTTTTGTCTCCTTAACTAATACATTGCTCTTTAGAACTACGACTTCAAGTCCTTCTGCAGATTTCTTCCACTTGGTCCTTTAATTAGAATGTCTCACTATCCTCAGTAACCTTTAGACAGTATCCTTGATCAAATCTCTAGTTTTCTAGGAGGCTTGGAGGTGTCCTGTCACTCCCAGAAGCTGGGTTAGGTGATGAAGGACAAAGTAAGCAAGTGATTCTCTTTCCCCTATGGATATGTGATCCCTCCATATGTCACAAAACCAAACAAAAAAATGGCTCAATATTTTCAATAGTCAATACTGTCTTTTAAACTCAATTTCTTATTCTTTTCAAGATTTCCTAAACTCCCAGAGCAGAAATGGTCAGTCCACACTCTGGAGATCTGCATCTCTCTCTGAAAACATGTCAAGACATTTCATATAGAACTGAACTATAACAATTTATCATTGAGTTTTCCTTTGCTAATGTATAGCTTCTTAATTTCACATTTCTGCAGTTTACTTTTTACTCCAGCTAACTGCCTGACATGTGCTTTGCCCCAAACATGTTTTGCACAAATAAAGGTAGTAGTTATTTGAACTTAATTTTCATTAAAAGTGTCTAATTCTTCAACAACTTTCTTGACAGTTGTCCAAGCTAATTGGTTTTCCTTAGTCTAATTTTGAATGGATCATATTTCTTTTCAGGAAGGTATTTTTAATGGCCACTATAACATGGGTATTTAAACAAAGACAAAATGAGAGTTCTAAAATTATGTGCCCTAGGCCAGCAGAGAATATAGCACAAGTTTATAGAGTGAACCAGGTTTTAGCAAAGCTTTCACTTGGAAAATACTGGCTTCCTTCCCTCCTGGCAGCTCTGCTCAGTGGCCTGGTACCTTGAGCATTGACTTGACCTGTTTTGAGTTGTCAGTCTGCCCCAGAAGTATAACCAATAAAATATTCATAACCTCCTCTAAGGTACATAGATTTTTATTACTTTTATATGGTATATATACAGCACATTGGAAAAAATACAACAACATGATTCAGATAGATTGGTACCTCATGGTGACCAGGCCAATAAACTGAGAATGCAGCTTAAAGTAGACAAATGTAAAGTAATAAGTCTAGAGACAATGAACCAAAACCCAGAATCCATATTAAGCCATAGCAAGGCAATGCAGTGATCAGGAAGATAATTCAGGGATTCCTAAGCAATACTGCTAGAAGCTGGAGGCTGAGAATGGTTTGCTAGCTAAGCAAAAGGCTTATGTGATGCACAGAATGCAAATTAAATTATATGGCACAGTATTGTGAAAATGACAGAGCAGAAGACTCTGTCACCATTTCACCAGAAGGAACTTAGGACACCCAATTTCAAGTTGGTTGGGTCTAGAGAGGCATGGCAGGTAAATATATTTTAGTCAGTTATTAGCAAAAGCTTCCTATCCCTATGGGCTGTGAAAACGTTGAAGTTACTTAAAAGAACAACATCAGTATCTTATGTTTATGTGACATTTTCTCATTTATGGTGTTTCCACACTAACAGACTCATTTAGTCCTCACCACGAAGCTGTGGGGGGCAGAGGAGAAATAGTATTTCCATTTTACAGAGACTTAAACTAAGATTCAGTAGCCAAGGATCGTAGCAAGGAAAGGATAGAACCCCCAAGCTTATAAAAATGATTCTTGTGTTTTCTTTACCATGACATCTCTCTCTGAGCATTGTTGTCAAGGGAAAATTTGGAGTACAGCTTTCAGAAGATTTTTTAAAATCTTATAGAAAGTTTCATTTCTTCTGTGAAAGCAGAAGGACTGATTTCATTCTTTTTTTTTTTTTTTTTTTTTTTGAGACAGAGTCTCAAGCTGTCACCCTGGGTAGAGTGCTGTGACATCACAGCTCACAGGAACCTCCAACTCTTGGGTTTAAGCAATGCTCTTGCCTCAGCCTCCCAAGTAGCTAGGATACAGGTGCCCACCACAGTCCGGCTATTTTGTTGTTGTTGTTGCAGTTGTCGTAGTTTAGCTGGCCCAGGCCAGATTTCAACCCACCATCCTCTGTGTACATGGCTGGTGCCATAACCACTGTGCACAGGAGCCAAGCCATGATTTTATTTATAAAGAAGAAGTTTGGGATTTCGTGTGTTAAGTTATATGCTTTGAGACCAGAAGGCTTGAACTGTGGAGAGCAAGTGTCACAGTGTGTAGATTCCACAGATGGCCACAACATTCCCTCCCATCACAGGTGCGTCTTCACAATGCAACCTTGACATTATTTCTATTGAGAGATGGGGTATCTCTCCCGTCATTTTGAATCTGTGTAGGTTTGTGATTTGCTTGTAACTAATAGAATGCAGTGGATGTCACACTGAATGTAGGTCACAGAAGGTAATGTAGCTTCTGTCTTGTCAACTAGAATATTCTCTCTTGAATACTTCAACCACCATGAGACTGCCTTGCTGTAAGCAAGCCCAGACTAGCCTGGGAATAGAAACTACATAGAGAGAACCGAGACTACCTGAAGAGAAAAGACTCCCAGGAAGCCCTGAAGTGCTCCAGTGCCTCACTATTCAAACTCTGACTGCCAATGTCGAGAGAGCTGAAGTCAGAACCACCCAACCAAACCCTTCCTAAATTCTTGAACCACATGAGAAATAATAAAAGAATCTGTTGTTGTTTTAAGCTATTACGTTTAGGACTGATTTGTTACCCATCAAAAATAACTACATCAGAATGCGAATGTCCTCCAAAGTGGCAGGCATTTGTTTTTTAGTATACCCAGAATCCCTTCTCCCTTCCTACTAGCACTCTGATTTCTATAAAGAATTATCCACAGCCCTTTTCTCCGAGCCGAGAGGAATACTCCCTCACTGGGGTTTTCCTCTTTAACAGAATGATAATGATGTAAGTCCATTATCCCTTTACTCTAGCCTGAAAATGGTAGAATGTATTCCTTAAGCATAAGAGGCACCCTAAGCAGATGGTGCCAGGTATGTGGTATTTATCTCATTTCTATCTCCTGGGCCTTTAAAGCTATCTTTCCTTCCTGCTCCATTCCAGGTCTGGGTCTTTAGCCTTCCTACCAGTTCTATATCTTCCCTTTATCCTTTTAATGAATTCAAAATTTAATTGGACCCTCCACAGACACTGAATCTGCCTGTGCCTTCATCTTGGACTTCCCAGCCTCCAAAACTGTGAAATAAGTTTTTGTTGCCCAGAAGCCACCCATTCTATGGAGTTTTGTTATCACAGCCTAAACAGGACTGAGACAATAGCAATAAGAAGACATAGCACTTCACCAAAGTGCTATGTCACAAAAACCAATTTGTACCCCTTAAATCTCTTGACGTATTTTTTTTTTAAGTAAAAAATAAGAGCGATCATAGTGTTACAGCAGGTGCAGGGAGAAATATCCACACAATGCCACACAGTACAAATACCTCAGTATCACTCAGCCTTTTGATAAAATCACTACTTCCTCCTTTCTGCCAAAATAGACCAGCCCTCCTGGTCACGCTGACCTGGTCAAGCCATGATTATCTAACCTACAGTCTCCATGTCCCTAAGTCCAAGGCCCAAGGATTGCGTTTCTTCATAATAAGATCAAGCACAAACCATAAAATAATTGCAGGACTGAGTTTAGAGGAAGCAAACTGGCCGTATATGTGTATGTGCGTGTCTGTCTGTGTGTGTTGGTGGACAGCATTGACCAGCAGGCTAAATTACAGTATGCAAAGGTGGTACATTGGTGATTTCAGGCGAACCTCCATGTCCACATAGGGTGAACTGAGTCTGGTAGGAGACAGTGGAAGAATGGGATTTCAAACCAAGTATAGAGATGAATTTACTTTTACTTTCTGGGCATACACAGTAGGGCTAGAAGAGGGGTAGGAGTAGGGAAAAGGAAGCAGAGCAGAGGACACGCAGAGCATGTAGTGCCCAGAGCGCACACCAGGCATACTTGGTACTGAGTTCACGTCCACACAATTCCAGACATCAGTCTCTGGTGAGTGTAACGTTAATATAAGCTGCTTGCCTTAGTCAAGATTGGGTATGAAAATAAACCGGATGAATGTGCCAGTTGAAGTCATTAGTGACTTCCATGACAAGAGTCAGGGAAAAGCAGATGCTGACGTTCTTTACCCAGGATTATTCGGTCCCTGTATTTCCCTTTCTGTTTTTTTTTTTTTTAACTAGAAATTCTAATATCTCCAAAGTACAGTGTCAGGCAGGTACAGAAATGAATAAGGCATGGTTATTGCACTCGAGAGCTTTAATGTAGTCATTTCTCATGTACCTGCGTCACTAAGAAGAAAATAAACTTAGTGTTTTATGAGACTATGACAAGCAGCATCAAAGCTATGATGAAGGAAAGAGTCCTTATTTCAGAGGTGGGAAGGTGGGAAATCAGGAAAGAATTCAGGGTGACAACATTTGGACTGAGGCTTGAAGGATGCATCAAGGAGAAAGGGGAAGAGCTGGCAGGCATAGAAAGAACAGGACACAAGAAAGAGGAGAAGAGACTAGAAAGTGCATAGTACATTAGAGAAATGTTTGCACACTTTAATGTGCCCGGGGAATATCGTCAAACTGCAGACTGGGATTCAGCGAGGCCTATATGTAGGGCCTGAAATCCTGCATTTCTAGCAAGATCTCAGGGAATGCCAGTGCTACAGGTCCATGGCAGGCCAGCCTTTTGGTGGCAAAGTGTTAGAGAAAATGTGTACTTCTATGACCATACTGAAGGATACCGGGATTTAGAGTGTATGATGAGGTTAGCAACAAGAGATTGAGATTTGGTTAGGGAAGCCTAGAGTATCACGCTAAGGAAGGCAAAGATTGTTACAAGTCCTAGAAAAGTACTAAAAACCGAGTAGTTTCACTTGATTTATCAATGTCTTCTTTATACAGTGGACAGAATTATCTTCTCGATAAAAGTACAAGTTAGCCATTCATCTTCAGAAAATCCTTTGGATTTAAAGAGTGCTGGAGAAGAAGGAGTCAAATAACTATGGTGGCTTGTTTGAGTGACTGGGCCAAAATATGATATAGCGGACTGAAATTGGAGGTGAGAATTGAAAAGGAAAAGGTTAGGTGATGTGTAGGGAAAAGAAGAGGGAGAAAGAAATTAATCCACATCCTAGAAGTTCACTGGTTCCCAGTCATGGCTGAACATTAGGATCCATTTGGGGGGTTTTAAAAAGTACTGATGCTTGGGTATTACCTGCAGAGTCTCTACTGTAACTGATATGGGCAATGGACTGTGTATCAAGACGTCTTAAAGATGATTCTAACGTGCACCCAAGGTTGATAACCACAATCGTAACTATGTAATATCCCCTAAGTATTATACATCTTGAAAATAATTCCACCAACAAGATATGGGACAATTTGAGCCTCAAGAGATTAATACTTAAATGAATTGAAACACATCAAACACTTTCTAAAAAAAATCTGATTATTCACAAAGTTTCTTTTTGAGATAATAGTAATATGCTAAAATTAGAAACAATCCAGGTATTCATATGGTGCTTTAAAAAAACTCAATGGTCAATGGGGGTGTAAGTGAATCTACTCATTATTATAAAAGTGGCAACTGAAGGGAAATATCAAGGATTTGTCCTAACATTCTCGCACAAAACTATACATCAATGTTACCAAATAACAGATGAAAAAAAAGATGATAGATTCTTTAAAAAAGAATTTCAGCTAACAAATGAGAAAGAATGATGGATTTTAATGACCAACTGTAAAAGGTATGTATAAAAATGTCTGTCAAATTTGAACACTAATTGGATATTTGACAATACTTGACTTAGTCACAAAATGACCTTGGGTGAATGAATTAGCCTCTCTGCAGTTCAATTTCCTCATCACCTTCCTGTAAAATAGGTATAATAATGATAACTTCCTCATAATATTTTGTGAAGATTAAACAAGTTACTAAGTGTAGAGCTTAAAGTAGTGCCTGCCACAAAGTAAGCATTCTATTTGCTACGAACACTACTATCATCAATATAATCACTATCGTAAATTCTCTATCTCAGTGAAGGATACCATCACCTAATTAGTTACAGAAGCCAAAAATCTGATTGTTATTCCTTTTACTCATTATATATTACCCCTTTCCCATCAGTTATGGTCCTACTTACTTAATTTGTCTCCAAATACTTTCCTTCTTCTTCATACCACAAAAGTCAGGACGGTGGTATGCTAATGTAAGAACCAATGGCGCACACCTATCTCCTCTCAACTTAGCATTGAGTGACATCCCATTGTTAGCTTGAAATTGGCCATGGTGAAAGTCTCTACACCATAGTAATCAGTAGACCCTACAAATTAGGACTCTTTCTCTTGTTGTTAGGGCCCTCATCATTTCTCCTCTAGATTACTGCAGAGCATCCTAATTACTTATTTCTAGCGCTGCTCATAAGCTACTCCCATCCAATTTTCTTATTGGGAACAGGAAAAAAAAAAGTTACTAAAAGGTAAATCTTATCATGTCACTACTCTTTATACTAAAATAATTCCGCAGCTCTTCATTTTCCTCAGATTACAATCCTAAATCCTTAGCCTGGCATCCATGGCCTGTACCAGATACTATCAGTATCCCATCCTTATCCCCTGGGCACTTGCCTTTCTTGTACATGCCAGTACCTTGTTAACACAAGTGCTTATATCTAAATCTCTTTTTGAGGGTATTTTCCAGCCTTAGGGAAAATCCCAAAGTGCCAGGGAGTTAACTGTCCTGAGAGCAGCCTTCACCCCAAAGTAGATGGGAGTTGGCTAGAAATGTAACCCATCTCCCATATATCAAATGAGACCAACTTGGAGATCCACAGTCTCTCCAAGGGACACCAATGGATTGATACCTAGTTGCCATATCTGTGACCTGCTGTCACTCCCCCCTCCTCTACCAGTGCCTCCCAGGATCCCCTCCCAAATGAACATCCAGCCTTAACATTTGTATCTCAGGGTCCGTTTCTGGAGGAACCCTACCTAAGACATTGCGGTTCAATGAGTGATGAGTGCTGGTTTCCACAGCAGCCTTGACATACCTCCCTGCTCCCTTGAAGCTCCAACTATACAAAACATGATGTGCAGTTCTTCAAAGGAAACATGGTACTTTGTATTTTTCTTTGCAGCTGCTGCTCGTTTTATCAGGAATAATCTATCTTAATGCCACCTTTCTTCACCCCGAAAACTAGCCTGCCCTTTCAAAAGTGGCTCAGTTGTCATCTGATCACTACCATCTCCTCCCTAAGTATGGGGCTCTGAGGGGCTCTTATGTAACCCCCTGTTTACAGAGCAGCTCCCCAATGGCTTATGAGTTCCTTCAGGCTCTTCTCTAGCCATATACCCAACCCACAGCTCACCCCCACCCCGGCTTGACATATGCTAAAGATTTGTTGAAGGGATATATTTTTTCATGACCTATTGTCTCTTATGTTCTCATCCCTGCAGAAAATGTTGAATAGGAGTTTACCATCCAGGTTGAAAAACAAAATTAACTGTTTTCTTCTATTTGCCAATAATTGTCGTATAATTACAAGCATTTTCAGAAAACAAGCTATTTGCATGAATATAGCCAAGCACCTATTTTGGTTCAGCACTGTTGATGTGTTTCACTAAGATCCTTAGCTTTCTAGCCCTAGCATTTTCTTATTATCTCTGCATTTCAATGTTACCTTCCAGGCTCTGCAATTAAGCAAATTCTTAGAATTTTAAGTAAATAAGCTTGCATCATTTTAAAGTGGCAAAACACCCAGAGGTACTATTTAATCCTCTGATCTCCCTTTGGAAGAGGTTTCTCAGCTGTGGCTGACAGCTTTGTGACTGCAGTTCATCCTTGTTCAGAAGAGCTGGGCTTTCTGTTATTTGTACCATAGTACTTTGCGTCCTCTGCAGAATATATTTATTCAACAGCATTTCAGCAGGAAGACCCTGGGAGGATGAGTCATCATCCTTATCCAGAGAGTTGCCCTTGAGGCCGCACAGAGAAACCGTTCTCCTCCTTAACTGTATAGAACAGACCCGGATCAGAAAGCAAGTGTTCCATTTACAGAAAGGTTTCCTACCTAGGCAGCAAATGACACTTCAGAAATGCTGAACAATAAATGTCAGGGGGATATAATGTAATTTCTTAGACCCAAATGCATTGCAAGGCAGTGAATCCAGTTCCAAATCTCCTGAGCACTCACTGCATGTAAAAATCTGTGGTTAAGTGCTAGGGAAGATAGAGAATGCAAGACAAGGTCCTTGCACCTAGCCTTTCACCCCAGGAAATTAGTAGTTTAATGTTTTAAGAATATTTTAAGAATATTTAATTATTTGTGGAGATAGTTTATTTCAAATAACTATAAAGGCAAAGGACTATGATGCTTGTGTATAAGTGTATAAATCTATAGACACTTAAATCAATCTTTGAATTCTTATGGCATAGTGATTGGGTATGCTAATCAGAAGCCTTTGCAAGCACTTTTCTAGGAACTTTCATTCTTATACCCCCTTCCTGGTATCACTATTGTCATTATAAGGTTGAGAGGAACAGTGAATGACACACGGGAAGCAGGAATCAGGCACAGAAGATCAAGGTGAGGCTAAGGGATAAGATAATGGCGGGTGAGATACAAGAGGTAGGAGCAGGTCAGGCCTGAGGCTTGACCTTGTACTTCAAGAGCTGGAGCAGCAGAGCAGACCAATACATAATGCAGGCATCCGTGATAGGAAGTTCAGAAAGAATGCATGCAGATCTAAGCAAGTCATAAAGCTTAGAGTAGCCCAAGGCATCACAATTTCACCAGCATGAGAAGCAAAGAGTAAGGGGTACAGTAAAGGAGCTGTGGGAAGCTTGCAACAATGTAGGGCACCAGGTACAGCCCAAATTCTAGAGCCAGACCTCCTGGGTTCAAATCCTTGTTTTGCCACCTACTAGATGTGAGTTACCTAATATTTCTTTGTTTCTGGTTTCTCATCTGTAATTGAGGACAAACTGTATGTTATTTTCTCAGTTGACCATTCTTTTATACACCCCAAAGAAAGGGAAAAAAAAAACAATAATAATTAAAACTGTAAGATGCATCCCTTGCAGATGTTAAAATTAGAGAAAAATGGAGTATCTTTTCATAGAATGGATGAAACAGAGGAGTGTAGGAATATCTACCATATAGGTCTATTAGGCAAATTACATAAATTAATGTATGAAAAGCAGTTAGAATAGTACCTGTCACCAGGTAAATGTTTCTTGGGCCCCATGGATGTGGGGTGGTGGGGAGCACTTTATCTGTAATGCTTTGGTATCTGACCTGAGGAGTTCCTCCTATTATACTTATTATTTCTGCCATCTGTCCCCCTGCATAAACATGAAACCTTAAAAACTAACTCTAGTTTGCCAGAGTGTGAGCTAATATTCTCCTTGCAAAGGTAGTTTCTGTTCCCTAGTCAGAGTGGAGCTGAGATGATATTGATGGGTATCTTAATAAATGTCACTACAGTGGTTATTTCACAATGCATATCAAATCATCAAATTGTGCTTATTACATCTATAATTTTTAATTTTAAAATATAGGTCATTAAAGTAAAATTTATAATTGGCTTTATTATTTCACCTACAGCTCTGTTTCTATCTTTAATAATCTTTGCATTACATATTATTACCATTTGTCACATCTCTGATGCTTTTAAGAATTTTTATAAAATATTATGTGTCATTTTAAAATTGTTTTAAACAAGAAACTAGTTCAAAATATTTTTTTTTTAAATTAGGCAATCCCCAGAACATATAGACTATTATAATTAACAGAAAAAAATAGAAAGCAACCTTGTTCATATTGTAGAGATAAATAACTTTCATACTTAAGCCTGACAGAGGCCATGTAAAAAGGAAAATTAGAGCCCAATCCTATTTATGAAAATTATTGCAAAAATTCTATAGTAAGCACTACTAAAATTTTAATAAGAATCTTAAACCTATCCAATAACAACCAGAACTTTCACTACAATGTACATAGGACAAATATTAAATACAACATATATTAAATCAAAGAAAACTAAACTTACATGTCAAAGAGACATTTATTAAAATTCATTATCTATTTCTGAGATATTACTTGTTAAACAAAAATGAGAAGGATATGACTTCACTCTACTTAAAATGAAAAGCAATAAACTAATCATCAATAAACGTAAAAATGTCCCTTTAATTCCTAAATAAAACAAAATTGCCTCTTTTAATTATATTCTTCCTTTTATCAGTGATCTGGAAGTGCTGGACAATGCAATAAAACAAGAAACAATAATAATATCATTTAGAAAAGAGACAAAAAATTTCCTTGTAAAACTCAAGATAGCCCACTGAAAAATTCTTAAAAGCAATCAAAATTCAGTAAATTCACAAAATAAAAAAACAGATATAGAAAATATAAAGTATATCAAAAAGGAATAGCTAAATGATAATAACAAAATGCATATAAATATGTCAGACAAATGTGGTTGTATATACTTTAGGGAATCAGAAATCATTATTTGCATAAATGGAGATACATATAGTGATCTACTGCTAACAAGTGAATCATGAAAATAAGCCAATTGTTTCAAATTAATTGCTAAGTTTAAGTAATCACAAGATTGATTTTGTTGTTAATAAGATGAATTCCAAATGGAAGAATATTCTGTTTTATTTTTTTTTCATAAAAGAATAAGGGTTTCAAAGGGTGGGCACTTGCTCTCTGTTAAATATACTGTAAACTACAACAGTTAAAACAAGGTGTCCAGCTCATAATAGTCATTCTGTAAATATTTGTTTAACAGATAGAACATGAATATGGACCAACATAGTGGAAGAATTTGTCTTAGAATGGACTCTAAAATATATGAGCATATATTTGTAGCATTTTACAAAAAAAGTAGGATTATTTTTATTTTTTATTTTTTTTTATCGAGTTATTTGTACATAGATCATAAATACATTTATGCCATTATGGGATTCAATGTGTTGATAATTTGTACAAATTGGAGTGCTTACATAGCACTAATCAAATGAGCCTTCACCTCATTTACCCAATTACAGCGTTAAGACATTTGTGTTCTACACCTGATAGATCCAACTTGTACTTGCAATATACTCCATAGGTGTGGTCCCCCTACCGACACTCCCTCTACAGACCCACCCCCCTCCCTTCCCCTCTCTCTCCCCTTCCTTCCTTCATCCTAGGCTATAGTTGTGTTTCATTTTTCACATGCAAGTGTGAGTGATTATAAATTGGTTTCACAGTAGTACTGAGTACACTGGATATTATTTCTCTTTTCTTTTCTGTTTTTTTTTTCCCGTTCCTGAGATACTATGTACATTGATGTATTTATGGGTTTCAGTGTACTGATTTAATATACAATGAGAAATGCTGACATTGAACTAAGTAACACATCCAGCACAATTATACTCTTTTCTTAATAGTTTTGAAATGCACCATTGCATCATGCACATTAGGTGAAGTTCCCCCAAATACCCTCCCTCCTCCCACCTCTGCCCTCTCCTCCTCTCTCTCTCCTCTTCCCTTCTGTAGGATTTTTTTTTAAAGGAGATCTTAACAAGTAGTAAAAAAGGGTTAGTAGAAACTTTTTATATTTTTCAAATATCAAGAGCTTCATCTTATACATTAAAATAAGTGTAGATGCAGTAAAGTGTTAAATTTGAAAAGTAAAACAAAAAGTCAGCCAAAAAGTAAAACCGTGTACTCCTAAATTCCAGAAGTCTCCTAGCCTCAAACCACACAGTAGTCACACATTTATAGTGATCGGAGGACATGCTAATAAGGTAGCACAGGACAGTGGTTCAGTGGCTAAGAACATGGATTTAGACATCCCATATCCTAGCTCAGCCACTTACTAGATGTGTGACCTTAAGCAAATTGATTCACTAAGCCTACGTTTCTTTAGCATTGAGATATTTAATGAGTCTCTACTTTGTAGATTCGTCAGGAAGATTGAGTTAACATTTGGAAATGTTTAGAAAACTGCTTAGCCCAAAAAAGTACTGTAGACATCATTCTAAATAAATAAGAAAATCAAAACATCTATATATAACAAAGACCATGGGAACAATTAAAAGTCTGCCTGAGAAATATTTGCAAAAATTGTCAGAAATGAATTAACGTGCTTAATTTATAAGCAGCCTTTGCAAGTTATTAAGAAAAACCTTAATCAGAATCAAGAGGAAATGGAGTTGGCTACAAACGCGAGAAAATGGTAGCTTAAAAAAATAGAAGGCCTGAAATACTTTGGGGCTTTACAGTGTCAGGAGTGCAGCCTGCTGCAATTTTTCTGTCCCTCTGTTGACCTTTTCCAAGGTCACCTCATGGTGCACGATAACTACAGCCACAGCCATTGTGTGTTCATTTCAGCCAGCAGGAATGAAGAAATGGCAAAAGATCTTTTACCCCAGTCATTTAAAGGTCACTCCCTAGAATTTGCACATAGTTTCTTGTATCATATGACCATACACAACTGCATGGGAATATGAGAAATAAATACAGTCATTATCCCCTGTGCCCACATCCTGAGCGAAAAATTAGAGATTTTAATTCTAAGGAAGAATAAAGAACTGCCATTTAGAAATAAATAGTAGGCTCTGGCACAAACTCAGTGTTATCTGGCATGAATCAGACTAGCCGGTGGTAAAAGATACATGCAGTAAGACAGTCTCAGGCACTGCTTTTATGACTATTACATGGTACAAGCGTCATTAAAGACACATTTTAACATGTTCTTTTTAAAGTTAAAAAAATACACTTACATTTTACCCTGTCAATTACATTTTAGGAAAATATAGTGCGGAGATAATGTGAGATTCAGTGAAAAATGAACATACATGGATATACGAGGGCATTTACTAAGTCCTTAGTGAAACGTGGAATATAATCCGAACTGTTCAACAGTCACTTTGAGTGTAACCAGAAAATGGAACATTGGGAAGCCATCGAAGATCAGGAAAGGGGAAAGAAAAGGGAAAGAAGGAAATAGGGAGAAGACAGGGAAAGAAAGAAGGGGGGAGGGAAAGACCCAAAATTGTCACGTTCATGTGATGTCTGCTTTGTAAATATCAGAAATAACATCAGCCAAGCTTTATTGAGTGCTTCTGGGAAGCAATTTACAGTATTATCTCATTTAATCTTTACAATCTCCTAATAGTACATGCTGTTATTTTCCTACGTTTGCAATACAAAACAGCTGTGGCATTGAGATATGAAGTAATTGTCTGAAATAACATGGCTATTCAATAACAAAGAGCGGATATAATAGCAGTAGCTCTAACTCCGAAGTTTGCAATTTTGTTGTGTCCTGACTGGAGAGAGAGATGATGAAGAGAGGGAAGAGGCAACCAAGTGTCAAGACTAGTAACCTTGGTGATCATTTTACTGGTTATTTATTTTTCTCTTTATTCTACAAAGCCTAGGAATGTCGAAAAGTTTTATCTGAGGACTACTGGCTTTATAATGAGAACGAGGAAAAGAAAACTCAAGTGTTACCAGCCTGTACCCTATCAACTCACGTTGCAAACTGAGATTTGACTTATTTATAAATCTGTACTTACGCATAATTTATTACACATTATCTAAAGAAATGTTAGCTATTCTCTTGTTTGCCCATGGGAAAGAGGAAAAAATTTCTCCCACTTCATTGTTAAGTTATGCTCCTGATTTTCTCATCAGAATGCCTGACAGATAATAGCTGTGGCTATTCATAGACACATGAATTTACTATACTAATATCCAGTGCCCTGAATGTAGGACATTCATGGTATAAGATGAATGACAAGTTAATGAGTTTTTCTTCCAAGTAGCTGGCATCCGGTCTAGTAAACAATTTCTTCTTTTTTGCACACAATGCAGCACACATAGTAGGCATGTGATGCCTATATGCTGAATAAAAGAAATAAAGCCCTCTAAATTTCCATCTGGGATTTGGGCCATGCTGCAGAATTTTTAAATGGCAATAGTATTTTGTTCCACAAATATTTTAGTGCATAGACTCTGTGTGAAGTGTGATACCAGGGTTAGAGATCCAACAGTGAAACAAAGCAGACAGGTCTCTACCTTCACAAAGCTTATCAGCAATTAAAACCCTAGAGCAGGGAGCAGCAAGTGACAGCATGCAGGCCAAATCCAGCACACCGTCTGTTTTTCTACATCCACAAGCTAAGAATAGATTTTTACATTGGTAAGTGGCTGCAAAAACCACAAAAGAATAACAACAATTCATGAAACAGGAAAAATATCCACAATTCAAATTTATTATACATAAGGTTTTATTCCTCAAATCTTTATAGAAAATATTTGACCACCCCTACCCTAGAGTTATCTATTTTAATAAGAGACTTATAAGGACTGAAACTTTGGTTTTTTTACTAAATGGAGAGCTAGCCCTGACTCTCAGACTTTGCTAGCCATTAAAATAGACACCTCCAGAGTAGGGGCTGTCAAACATTTTCTGGATGGGCCAGAGAGAAAATATTTGAGGCTTTGCAGGCCATGCATTCTCTGCGGCAACTACTTGACTCTGTCTTGGTAGACGAGAGACAGCGGTGCATGATATGTAAACCAATGGGTATGGCTGTGTTCCAATAAAGCTTTACTTATCTGTTAAATTTCATTTCACGATTATCACTGGTCATTGAACTTAGCAAAGCTCAGATCAACATTTTGCTAAAGAGTCAAAAGGGATTGTAGCCATTTATTTGTTACTATTAGCTATTTATGAAGTAAGTATCAGAGAAAAACTAATATTTGGGTCTGAATTCTGTTCAGAGAAAAAGACCAAAGACAGGTTAATCTAAACACGATTATCTTTGGAAATGACATCTTTGCATTTTAATAAGAATAAAATATTAATAAAGTAGTTATATATCTTCTGTTTAAACATTATTGATACAAAGATGATTAAAGGGTCTCTGAACACACTGCCCAAAATTTTAAATCTTGATTATTTTCTGTAAATACCGTGATTGAAAAACTATATGTTCAATCTCAACTGTTGGCAAGGACACGAGCAACGAGAACTCTCATGTACTGATTTTAGGAATGTGAGTTGACAAAACCACTTTGAAAAATACTTAGTCAATACCTATGAAAGCTTAATACATGTATTCCCTATAACTCAATAATTCTGCTCCTAGGATGGACTCAATAGAAAGTATGTACATGATATCCTGAAGACTTTTATAGGCATGTTATTGCAATATTATTCTTAAAAACTCAGAACTAGAAATAATCTTCAGATTCACCAACAGAATGGATAATAAATTCTGCAATATTCATTACGATGGAATATACTCAGCAATGACAATATTAAAAAAACTGCACTTAACAATATGTTTGAATTTCATAAAGATAATATTGAGGAAAACAATGCAGACAGGAAGAGACTAAACTCTATACATTTAAGAAGAGATCAAACGTATCCATACTTCTAAAATTGGTTACCTGGATGAGAGAAGCACTAACAAGAAAGGGGGCAAGACGGGACTTCTGGGGTGCTGAGAATGCTTTGTTCCTTGGTCTAGGTGCTTGTTCTATGTTCCATTTGTGAACATTCATCTGGACACCTATGAGTTGTTTGCTTTAGATTTGCTACGTTAGAAACAAATGCAATCAATTCAAGAAATGTTAAAATCCCAGAATATGTAGAGTTAGTAGAGTTGCTACTCTTGATATGAAATAGATATGCTTGAAATAGTAAGTCATTCCATTAACCACAATTTATGTATACAACCACAGAGACCTCAAATAGAGGCCTCCTGACATAATGATGTGAAATACACTTGTAAGAACTCCCCCCCTCCAAAATCCATATGCCACCTTATGAATTGGGAAGCCTTGGATCCAAGGAGCCCTTCTTTAATGCTAATAATAATCCTGGAAGGAGGTGCTCTATTCCCATCCTAGTTTTAACATTACTTTACAGAGGAGCTCAGTTATTCCCCTGTGCTGGGATTTTTCTGCCTACTTGTTGTCATCAGGAAGTTAATGTGGCCTCTCTTTGGGTTATTTCGGTTTTTATATAGGAGTTTAAGGACAGGCCATAACAAAACAGAACATTTCTGATGTATCACTCTGTACCCACGAATGTTTATATAAAAGAACTGTAAATCACAAACAATGCTGACTTCAAGTGTACAACAGTGCCCAAGGAGATATTATTTAGAACAACCTCTAATTCCAATATTTATGAGATTCCTAATGTCATAATTGTCAAGAAAGCTGGAATTGGCCTCGCCCTGTTTAAATCTGTAACCTCAGTATCTTGCAAAGTGCTAGATAGTGCTAGATGACAAGAATTGGCTGAGGGAAATACTATTCCATCATTTGAAAAATTATGGTTTTGAAAACTAATAATTTAAGAAAACGTTCACAATCTAAAATTAAGTAAAACAAACCAAGGCACAAAGCTGTACATACATACACTATGATACTGCTATTATAAAACTCACAAAATGTACATATAAATATCAGAGGGAAAAAACAGAAAAATAATGAATTTAAAAAGCATGACAATTACCAGTTATTGCTTTACTAGCTCTCGCTTTACCCTCTTTTCCAAATTTTAAAAATTAATATGTATTATTTTTTTAAATAGCAAAAAGTATTGATAAAAGCTCCAAAGTTTGAAGGACTCAAAAACCAACAGCAGGAAAGAATAACAAGGTCAAACACCTGCACAGACCTGAAACTTTGAGCCACCATCCAGTGCCTCCCCTCTGCTAACACTGACACCTGCTTTCCTTTTTCTCCCCTCTGTAGGGCCTGAGGCCAGATCTCCAACAGAACAAGCTCTTTCTCCTTCATTCTAATAAGCAAGCAAGTCACAGCTGGCATTTTCTTCTTCCCCTGTTGGAGGCAATGGTTTAGCTCTAGGAGACCCCTAGGGCACTGATATGTGCTCGCCTACAAGTCTACAGGTACATTTCCTTTGTCTCTTTCTTCACTTTAGATTTCTGAAGCCCAATTTACTTTGAGGGGAAAAGCAGTCAAGCTTCAGAATATCCTAGTTTGCTGCTTTTCCTGAGGCCACTTAGTCTACTGCTCCTCATCTCCCAGAGCAATAAGCTTGGCTCAAATTTTCTCTGCCTCAAGTTTTCTTCTATTCTCGAGTCAACTGCTGAGTATCAGCTCTCCTCCCGCCTTGTGGCACACCTAGTTCTTAACTAATTCACCCAGTCTCTATAAAATGATTCAGATGCACAATTTGAAAAAGCCATACTTATTCCACATTAAATAAATATCTCCCTAATATCACACACAGACTAAAGGATGATTAAAAGATGCTTCATGCCCTCAGAATGGATACACATATTTATTAGGGAAAAACAGCCTAACAGGGTTTAGGGCAGGTTTTGAGGAAGCAGAATGAAGTGAGAAAGAGATGAGAGGCCACAAAGAGAGAAGATGCAGTTTTATAGCCTGTGAGGCCCTCCAGCCAGAGCAGTTCAAGATTGCTAGACCTTAGAAGAAACCTCTGAGATTGCTGACACCCTCACTTCACTCAAAATGGTACAGGGGACCACAGGGCTCTTAATGGACTTCCCCCTCCCCCCAATATGCTGTAGACAGCAAACACAGAAATATCTTCCATATTTTCTATGCCCTTGCATCTTGCATGATAACTGTATTCCTGAGACTTTCTGATTTCTATAGACAGATATAACTATAAACAGAAAACTGCTGGTTGCTAGGTATATTACATATTTACCAACCTATCATTTTGCTGAGTAATTTTTAAAAAGGAAAGAAAAGGGAAAAGAAAACAAATCCCATCTACTATGACCATCATTTCATAAAAGACATAACCTCAAAGAAAATGTCTCATTCATTTAAATTGTAGAAATGTGCCCTGGTGTTGGGGACCCACTGGCCCTCTGTAATCTGCCCCAGTTCATCAACTGCTTGCTATGCAAATGAGTTGCCTGAATACTACAATCTGGGAATATTGGTTCTACTTCCAACAGCTCATCTTAATAGAGCTAGTAGAAAGTTCTATTGACTGTCCATGTCTGTTTCTACCCAGTGTCTTCGTTTGGGTTCTCAGAGCAGACCTCAAGGCAAAGCTTTGAATCCTGGGAGGTTCATCTGGGAGTTGACATCAGGAAGCACCGAGAGGCCAGTGGTGAAGTATGGTAGGGAAAGGGAAGAAGCAACTGCAGCATGCACTGTGGGCAACTGGGCCCAACAAGGACTGCTTGGGTTTCTAGGCAACACCTCAAATATTTTCTGATCAATTCCCTGCCCATCCTTGGTGGAGGACTGCTCCCAGACACTACTGACCTCCTCCTATCACTGGAGGAGCCTGCTCCTATAATCAGAGAAAGTCCTCAAGCAGGGAGAAACTGTTTGCGTGAGAGTGCGCTGACACAGAGTGCTGGGGGAATATGGCACAGCACCAACACTTCAGTAAGGGTTCTCAAGTCTCAGGCATACTGATTAATTAACTTCACATTAACATTGAGACCATTTCTTTATTTAATGCTAGAATCAGGTGCGGAATTTGTAAGTATCAAACTAAGAGCATTTCCTATATTCCCTGGAGTCTCCAAAAGGCATTCTGTACACTTTGTGATCTCTTTTTTAGTAAGGACTTGACACATCCAGGAGAGAACGAATAAGAACGAAGGATGCCTCTAGAGTACAGAAGGTGATGGGACTGACTTATGTCGGCTTTTGCCTCCTCAGGCGGTTAGATAATGGAAAAAAACATTTAGGACATGAGGGATTTAGGGACTGTCAGAAAGAGTTTGTCAAAAAAAAAAAAGTTGAATTTATTTCCTCTTCTTAATAAGCTAAAATTAGTCACCACCAAATAAATCATAAAGGCAACTGGAACCTCTTCTCAGAAGCTTGCCAAGTTCTGATGCATAAGGCTTTGTTGTTTGTTTAATTTTAATTCTGGATTCATATTTGGTCAGAACACAGCTTTAAACACGTTGTCACTTCCTATCTATATCTGTACAGATAGCCAAATTAAGACATAAGGAACAATAGAGTCAAGGCTTATTGGGGAGAATCCTACAGAAGATTTAGTTATCCCTTTACACCAAAGATAGTTTATAAACCTCGATCATTTCTGGCACTGAGTAAAGGCTCAAGATTCAAAGATCAGGAACATGCTTTTCTGGCCTCAAGGAGCTTACAGTGTAATAGTTATAAAATCTGAATACAACATGGAAAATGAGGAATTAGAGTACCCACTGCTGCCAAATCAAACCAAGGATTTGAAAACCAGAAATCCAGTTCAGAAATAGGAAAAGACAAGTCTCAGTGTCCAACAAAAGAGTTTGGGCAATATTAGACAATAAGAACATCAATGAGACTAGAAGAGTGAGCCTAACACTTTTACAGGAATTAGGCCCTTGCTTTCTTTCATCAGGGTCCCTATTGTTTTCCTTCTGGAAGCCCCTCCCCCTAAAAGGTCCCAAGTAGATCCCACTGTGGCCGGGCCATCAGTTCTATCATTTAGATCTGCATGTAGTCCTGTTGTAGACTCCATAGCAGGCCCACGGGAGGGGAGCCCTGGGTACCTGATCTCTTGCCTTCATTCATGCTATGCTTATTCATCTTGTAAGACTGAGTTTTTGCTATATAAGCATATTAGCATTGAGCACATCCCTAAACCTTAGCCCACTGGATAAGCTGTCCAGACCTCTAAGGACATCCTTCTTCTCAAGGCAGATAGATCACCTTGCTACGTGTCTCCCTCTCTACTCCCCCCAGGCTCTTGCAAGGTTCCTGGATCCTGTCTTGATTAATCATCTTGCCCAATACTTTTGAGTACCAAAAGTTGCCTGGGTCCCTACACTTGTGCCCCTATCTAACAGATAGGACATATTGGGAGATAAGTATTAAAAAGAATGACAGCAGCTGACATTCATTCACACCCAGTCTGTGCCTGGTACTGAATTATACACCATCTCATTTAATCCTCACCCTATGAGAAAAGCAGATTATTTCTTCCCAACTAAATAGGGAACACTTTTAGGATATTAAAATAGGAGGACCTACTCATACGTGAGAAATTCATTCAGTTGAATCAGGAAGGGTAAAGCAGGTAGATGCTACAGGTAAATCTCCAGAAGAATAAAGTAAAAACATTTTCTCATGAATTTGACTGCAGGGCTATTACCCTCATATTTGAAATGATAATAACCAGACCTAATTTTAAGCAAAAATTTTAAGCAAAATGATCATAACCAGACTTAATTTTAAGCAAACATCCAATATTGACCCTGGAAATGTTTTGAATTGAGACTGCAAGATATGTACAAACAGATAACCCATGGTAAGCACAAGTACAAAGCTCACCATTCATGCCGGAATCCTTTCTGCCACTTTCTCCCCTGTTACCGTCTAGTTTAAATGACAGAGATTAGGTAGCATCTATAAAATTTTGGCAGCTGCTGGCATAGTGTTATTTTGACAATAATACCACATTATTACCTTGAAATTGTAGCTGCTGATCCGCAGCACTACGCACCAGCACAGGCCTCTCCAGACCAGCTTGGTACATGGCTGCGAGGCCTGATGGTAAGGCACTCCCAGGAATTCCCACCACTATAAAATCTTCTCCATATCAATTGGCCCCTCTTAGTTTCCCATCTCTAGATTTCACCAACAAATCAGATTTGGCGCCATTGTCCATTAAAAAGAATGATGTACAAACAAAAACTCTCTCTAAAAGTTGAGTGAAGACCTTGGGGGAATTCCCAGGACCATGAATAAAATCATCACACCAGGATTATTTGTGGCTTCCCTTCTATTGACCTTTCATCTTAGTCTTAAATTGTAACTATTATTTTTTCTACTGAAAGACATAGGTAGCACATGTTTGCTACAATCCTGCTATTGATACTCAAAACTCCAAATATGACCAACTCTCAATAAAAGAATTTATATAATGAATACTGATTATTCAGTTTGGGGTGATGATGTTCTAGTATATGCAATGATCTATGCGATCATACTCTGCTAATATTTTCAAATTCCACATGTCTTCCAGGAGAATCTAAGAAGATGAAAGCAGCTCATCCTTCCCAGGATACTAGGGGAAAACAGCAGCATACAAAGTAAACCACCATTAGGCTGGGGGCACAGAGGAGAGTAGCAGAAAATGCAATAAGTATTTGACTGTGAGACCGAGATAACTTGCCTTTGTGGCAGGTATATATCACTCCCTCACTACACATACACACAGATACATACACACGCACACTCACACACACACACACACATGCAAGCTCTACAAACTGTATGAATAGACTTGAGAGCATAATCCTAAGTTCCTACAGGAGTATAGCAAGAACAGAGCTATTTCTCTGCCCTTACCTAGCTGCAGCAACAACACTTAGCAATGGTATGAGGCAAAGCTTCAGCGTCATTTCTGCAGATGCTTCGAATTATAATTTAATCATATAAACAAGATCTCTTGTTATTGTGCTTTCCTTTTCACTACAGTTGTCGTTAGCACCAAGCAAGGGAAAAGCATTAAATGCAGTACTCACAACACCCTTCCACTCTTGAAATTAACAGCAACAATGAACACAATATACAACATTTTACATTTTCATATTGTTGTTCAAATATGACTTTTCCTTTGTTTTCCCCTCACCATCTTATTGACAGATGACACAAAGACACACACATTCCCACCGCTTTGTGCACACACACAGGCCCAAACACATACACACACAAGCTCACAAACACTGACATCTGACATCTATCTCTCCTCTCTTCCATATAAACTTGGAGGCAGGGGGAGGAATTATTGGAGAAGTAGCAATTTATTGGACACAATGTGGCCTTGCTAAGATTTAGGTTTCCAAGAGCATTAGAAAGAAAATGTGATATAGTATTTTCCATTGGAACAAAGGTAGATAGCTTACATTTACTAAAATCCTGGTATTGAAGACCGGGCACGGTGGCTCACACCTGTAATCCTAGTACTCTGGGAGGCTGAGGCTGATGGATTGATTGAGCTTAGGAGTTTAAGACCAGCCTGAGAAGAGCAAGACCCTGTCTCTAAAAAATAGGTGGGTGTTGTAGCAGACACCTATAGTCCCAGCTACTTAGGAGGCTGAGGCAAGAGGATCACTTGAACCTAGGAGTTTGAGGTTCCTGTGAGGGAGACTCTGTCTCAAAAAATAATATGCTGATATTGATACTTAAAACTCTAAATGAAACTGAGTATTTAGAGTTGACGAAATGTTACTATAAAAATTAGAAAGATATATGCATATGTTTTAGTTCAGAGTCTCTTAAAAGCAGAACCTGAAGCAAGGAATTAAGGGCAGGTAGTTATTTTGGAGGGAAATGGAAATGAGTAGGGAAGGTAAGGCAAGAGATAAAGAGTACATGAGTGAGCAGGCTTACCCTGTATAAAATTGAAGCTTAAGCCTTCTGGGGAATATAAGTGTCAAGGTAGGATGTACACTTCAGAATTATTGCCTCCCCCTCAAGGGTGAAGGAACTTGAGATTTTTTTTTTTTTTGGTTGCAGTTTGGCTGGGGCCAGGTTTGAACTCACCACCCTTGGTATATGGGGCTGGCGCCCTACTCACTGAGCCACAGGTGCTGCCCTGGAAGTTGGGACTTATATACCAACTCCCTTCAGTTACCGGTTGAGGGTTCGGGGTGGAGAGTGGGTAATTCCATGACACTTCTTATGATTTGATATTAGTGAGCACAGAAGACCCTAGAGGCCAGAGAGAGCTATCGCACCAACAAATGTAGGTGCTGGCGAGGTGCATGAAATGGTGAAGGACAAACAATGTCTGCCACAGCAAACTTTTGCTTCTGTGTGTATTTCAGTATGTTCTAGTGTGTTTTAGTATACTTATGTGAGCAAAAATGCTTCTATAAATGTGGCACAAGACACTTTGTACCACAGATAAAAGAGTAAGCCAACAGTGAAATGAAAAAAAGACTCCAAATGGCAAGGGAAAAACCTACTGAAAAGAAAAACAGTGACTCAACTGTACATCATGTATACCAGATGTTGGCTTTAAAATGCCACAATGATAAAATACTTCTGCAGTAGACAAAAATAGCATTAGTTCATTCTACCCGTGGAAATTATGAAGAATACCACATGCCAGAGTCACCTAAAAGCAATATGTATCTGGATTTTAAATACCTATATGCCTCCAAATTAATCTACAAATAAAGGCAGAGTAGAACAATACCAGAGAAATTGGGGATACCCAGCAATTTTATGAACAGTCATGAACTTCCAGAGACTGGCGTAAAATGTTTGCACTACCTCAGTGGTTTTCAACCACTACACAGCAACATACTGGTGTGCTGTGAGAGGATCTTAGATGTGCTGTGAAAAATTTATAGATCATTAATTAAATTATTTTCAAGAGAAGTTCAAAGCACAGTAAGTGTTTTTCTACTCTTTTTTTTTCTTGATCAACATAATTTAAGTGTGCCATGGGAGCTTAACTATAGGTTCGAGTGTGCTGTGAGATAAAAAGATTGAAAAACAAGATATTAAGATGAAGAAGATGGTTCACTGGCTGCTACAGAAATGGGCATGTGGCTCAATAAAAGAAAGACCAGCCAGTTAGACAAGGAAGAACTAAAAGCTTATGGCAGGTTACAAAAATAACCACAGATCATCCCTTACCGTTAAGGTCAAGGTGGTTCTGTAACTCTACCCAGCAAGGGGCAGGGCCTTGTTTTTTACCACTGGAATCTGGGCTGGTTCTCATGAGTTGACTAACTAATGGGATAGAAGCTTACTTAACACATGCAGAAGACCCCTTCCATGGCCATCTCCCGCAAAGTGTCAGATATGGCTGACATGTGACAAAGGCCTGAGAATGGTACTGAGCCTAACCCACACCAGATGAACTGCCAGGCATATGGTGGTAGTTAAAAGTCACTAATATTTGGGGTAGGTTTGTCATGCAGCAAATTCTTACTGTCTCAAAACCCTGACAGACCTTCAGGGTCAACATTCGCTTCACACCTTACGTATTTATTAATGGCTTACCACAAACTGCCAGAGTTCTAGGTTCAGGGATTATACAATTGATAAAAAGAGTCACCCTATCTGCTGTCATGGGGCTTGCATTCAGATATGAAGAAACATCTGCACAAACATCAAACAAACAGAATATGCCAGATGGTGATAAGTGTTTTGATCTTAGCCAAAAGGCCAAGAAGCAATGTGATAAGTGTTAAAAAGAAAGGAAAGGGGGGTGTGAGGGGGTCAGCAAGTGACAGAGACCAAGGGCACTGTTTCAGATAAGAGTTGGGGAGGCCTTTCTGTGGACCTGACATTTGCATTGGCCTCCAGCTACCTGCACACCCATGTCCCACTTCTCTTCTGACAGCTCACTTCACTCCTTCTCTTCTAACCTGCCAAACAGACCACGGTCTTGGGGCTCTTGCACTCACTGTTGCCTCTCTGTCAATCATAGAGCTATCTGCAAGTACCTCTGAGTGGAGGGAACAGTGAGTGAGGTTTCTGCTACCTGAGATGGGGGGTTGGAGGAGCAGTGATAGTCAAAATGGTTGCCATCATTCTCTTCTTCAGATTCTAAGTGAAAACGATCTGGCAAGAGTAAGGTGACCAGATGTCCCACTTTTGGCGAGACAGTCCCAATTTTTAACAATTTGTCCTGCATCCTGCAGCGTTTTTAAAAAGTCCTGATTTTTGGAAAGAATGCATGACAAGCTAGGGAATGGTGGGAGAACAGGAAGGGAATATACAGTTTTTGGCTGCTGAAAAGGTTAAGGTAACTCCATTTGGGAATGAAGAGGTTAATGTAACTTCATTTGGAAATGAAAAGGCTGATGTAAACTCCCTACTCCCCTCCTGGGCAAGGTTGCCCAGGTGGAATCAGTATCAAAAGGAGACTGGCTCCCTCCCTCGCTTCTAGGCAAGGACAATTAGCTTAGAAGGAGCCAAACTGTCTAGAACAAACAAGTAGCCCTCCACCCCAGAGGGTCCCTAACCATAAACAGCTCAGCCAATAGCAGCCCACCGACTAAACACTTGATGAAATTCCTCTATGCACTTTAAAAACCTCAGCTCGCTTCACTAGGGGGTTGCCCTTCCTCTAGCCATGCTGAAGGGAAGAGTGGCCCAGGCATACACTTGCAAAATAAAGAAATTTTTGTCTTTACATTTGTGTGGTGGTCTCTCAGCGGCAATCCTGCTTCCAACACTGCCATGTGGCTATTTCGCCAGGATATGAGTTTTATATTATTTTTGTTAATTTTATAATGCTAAACTTTAATAATAACAAATAATTGTTGAGAACTGATTATCAAGAACTGCTTATCAAAGTTTGCATTGTTGATCAGTTGTTAGAATTCAACCACCATTGTTTGGACTTAATGAACAATGGCATTTTTTGGCATTGGCAACCATGAAAATATTTTCTAACTGTCCTCAGATGATACACATTGTAGTGTGTGCTAGTGCTAGTTAAACAAGTGATGTCAACACATCAGTTATTCTCACTGTACCCCAGAAGTGCATTAATGTACATAGTTACCATTCAATAAAAAAAATCAGCTATTCAGATAATTTAGGTAAGTAATTTATTTATTTATTTCATGAATTTAGCAGACAGTACTCATATTATTTATATTTTATAGTGGTGGCAAAAATTCTAGCACTGGCCTTGAAAGTGACACTTAGAACTTACAAGGTATCATTATTAAAAAAAATTATTGATAAGGAAAAGGTTAACTCTTGGGCATCAGCAAAAATCACAATAGAGAACAAATGTTTAGAAATATTTCATCACTTTGAAACAAACCATGTTCCATACAATAATGCACTAAAAATTGTGGGGTACGCACTGTCCTTACCAGGAACTAATGCTGCAACTGAACATGTTTTTTCTACAGTAAATAAAGTGTGGACATCAGAAAAATCACAATTAAGTGTTGAGACTTTGAAAGCCATTTTATGTGTGAAATATAATTTAACAAATTCTTGTGAAAATTTTCATGACCTTTTAAACAACAACAACAATCTACTAAAAAAAATTCACTCAAATGAGAAATATGCCAAAGAATAACATAATACTATATATAATTTTTTTTTTTTTTTTGGCCAGGGCTGGGTTTGAACCCACCACCTTTAGCATATGGGGCCAGTGCCCTACTCCTTTGAGCCACAGGTGCTGCCCTATACATAATTTTTTAAAATGTATTATATTTGTAAATTGTACTTATGTTGAAATTTAAAAATATATATTACAATACTATTCTTGCATTCTACGAAAATTTTTGTTGCTCCATATAGACCAAATTTGTAATTAAGAACCCTCCCAGTCAATGGTGTCCTGCTTTACCAATGTTAAAATCTGGTCACCTTAGGCAAGAGGGACAGGGGTATCAGAAGGATCTCACAGACAGTCTTAACTCTGAGGAAAAGACGAAGCAGCCTTCCCTGGTCAGACAGGAAATCAAGTGCCAGGAAATGACTGCATTTTATAATGTGAATATATGGATGTTTTCGGTATACCCAGCTTCTGACAATAAGAGAATCTTGAGCTAAGAGTAGATCCTCATGATCAAAGCAATCTGATACGTGATATATACTAAGATTTAGTCTCTATTGAAATATTTGACTGTTGTGCTCCCCCTCCCCCCACAAGGCTCCCAATGCCATTGTTTACAATCTTCATTTGTTATAGAATTTAGGAAGGAGAATAAGGTTCTCTACTCTATAGGTCTGGCCCCAGGAGATAATGTTTTTATTCCATTTCTCCGGATAAGAAAAGCCAGGCTCAGAAAGTCTACACAGTAAATTATCTATGTGAAATTCCAAGTCAAGTTTGTCTCATTCCAATTATGCCATGAGCATTAAATTCTCATCCCTGGCTCCCACAATCAGTCCCTCTTTGGCTACACAACTCAAAATAAGCCCACTCCATCTTTACAATTGGAGGACAGCTCTGATGGCTCACCTATGTATTCTTTTCTTTTATAGGTTGAATGTCTCTAGTCCCTTTAATGTTTCCTCAGGTGACACAATGTCCATATCTCACTCAGTAATGTTTTTCTTAGAGTGAGGGGCTTGGACTTAGGCACACAGCTTGAACAATAATGGTTATAAAACCTTTCTTGATCTGGATACTAGTCTTCTATTTGGGGAAACTGAGATAGAAATACTTTTCTCTTCTCATCACTGTTATTGACTTACATTAAGCTTATGGTAAATTGAATCTCCAGATCTTTCATTCTAAATTTGTTCTCTCTCTCTCTCATCACATGAAGTCTATTTTTTTATCTAATGTGTCTTGGTTCAGGTTTCCTTAAGAAGCAGTTTCTGTGACAAAGCTGTAACTATGAGTGATTCCTATAGAAGGTGATCCCAGGAACCCTCAGTAATGGGATGAGGTAAGAAAGCAGGAAAGGCAAGTATCTCATAAAGCATTTTCAATCACATTTCCACTGTGGGCAACTGAAACTGAGTCTTTCTAGAGAACTCTGGGAGACCATGCACACACACCTCAGAATTCTGCCCATTGAGCAGTAGGAAACTGGATTTGTCCACCGACAATCTATAATACGGTAAACATGTCCTTATACTTTCTCTCCTGTCCCTGACCAAAAGATCCACCAGAGAAAGCAAAGAGCGCTGAATTATTCTAGGCCATGTTGGTTGCACTTATTGAAATGTTATTAAGTAAATACAAGTTAGCTATTAATTAAGAAGGCTCTAAATCCCCCTCTCCCTATGGACAGTTATAGTACCCCAGAATGACAAAACTGCTAATTTTTTAAAATGCCTTTTTCTTCAAAATAATTTTAGTACATAATTATGTAAACTATTACTATGCTTCTTTCTAGTAAGTCAGAATCAGTATTTGTTTGCCATAACTTGCCATCTAATACCCCTTCACTAGGAACATGTCCCCACATGCAAGAAAATATTTCCTTTTGAGAGTGTTTACTTGAAGAAAGATTTTAGCTGGAAATTTTTGCTGTCTTATTTCCAGAAAACTTTTGGTTTTACAGAGACTTACCAATACTTCAAGATCAGAGTTACTTCTTGGTAAATAGACAGAGAGAGGAACAATAGGGTCTGTTATGCCAAATTTTGTTTTTACTAGGGTTTTACAAAAAGACTTTTAACATCCTCCTATTTCCTATGCTAGACGATTTTCTGATATACAACAGACACATTGGAAATGGAAACAGAAACAGAATCGATGTCTTTCCTTCAACAAGAAAATAATTCGCCCTTCTTTAGGAAAGACGAGGCTGAATAGTGGCCTAATTTTATCAGGATATGTGTTCCAATTAATGAAGTTCCACCAAGAGAGCTCATTGCTGAGATAAGCCTGGGAGGCAAAAGCTCTGCCCTCCCGTTTGTTAATGTGCCTTCTCATTTTCATCAACATATTTCACTACATTATCCAAACCAGAATATTAGACAGATTTCATTTTAGAGTTATTTTATGCCAATGAAGTGTGGGTCTCAATGAAAACAAAGCTTTGAAAATATCGAATCCCCATGAGGTATTGGACGGTTTGACTTCTCACCTTCATCTACCCCCTTATTCCTGAACTTACATGTTTCTTGGTTCCTTTGAAATATTTTGGTCATTAACTTTTTATTATCTCCTTTGCAACAAAGTTAAAAATTAGTGGGCTATTACAGGACTGAGTAGGATTGTTGAATGAATAGTGTATAAATTTTCATGTTCAAAATATTGACAGTTCCTTCATGCTCCATAATATCCAGAGAACAGCACAATAGGGTAGTTGGAAGGCGGCTTATAAAGTTAATCTAATCTAACCCCACAGCAGCTTGGCTTTTATCAGACTATTCAGTTAGATGCTTTCCTTTAGGACAGGGATAGCAAATGCATGGTGCCTCCCCTCACCCATACATGACAGATGCCACAAATCAATCAGAGGCTTCATAGTTAATACTTCTCAGTTTAACCCTTCACATAGCCATGACCAATTGGCCAAGTAGACACGGTGATCAAATCAGCGGATCCATGGTTTGGGCAGAGTGATGCAACACGTACTAGGCCTGTTTCCCATCAGACCACTTAATACTCATTTCTAAGCCAAATGTGCTCAGTCCATAAACTCTAAGTAATAGGGATGTATGACCCTCATCTGTTTCATACAGTTAGAAAAATGTGAATCAAGAATTGCAAAGGTCTTAGGAAACATACTCAATTTCATGGATGTCTCATCAACTACAAAAGGTAGAAAACTGCAACAGCTTCACCATTCATAGGGGGAAAGTTACTCTTAGACAAGGGGTATGAACAAGTGTAGCACAAGTGTAAATACATAGTCAACATAAATAATGATTGTTAGAAAATGAGTCATTTAAATGAACAATTAATTTGCGGAGCAAAGTATGCTACCCGTCAATAAAACAAATAAATGAGACTTACCTTGTCTTAGAGTATGGCCAAAAATGACACAATCTCTTTAATTTTACCTGTGCCCTCCATAAAGAAAGGAAAACCTCATTTGGTTCCC
Source organism: Otolemur garnettii (assembly GCF_000181295.1). Classification (NCBI taxonomy): domain Eukaryota; kingdom Metazoa; phylum Chordata; class Mammalia; order Primates; family Galagidae; genus Otolemur; species Otolemur garnettii. Next base: position 8,360,513 of record NW_003852446.1, read on the forward strand.
TACTGCTTGAATGATACACACTTGTATTTCCAACATGGATTCACATCATGTCATAATCCTTAGCAGTCATGACCTGAAGACTTTAAGCAGTCTGTCACAATGTTTCACAAAGGAGCTCTCTGCTCATGGGGCACACTTCAAAGACCCACTCTGCCAGAATTCCCACCGCTACCTATCAGCTAATATTGTCAAGAGGCAGGCAAATAAGCAGAGAAAATTGTACTCTTCTGGACACCTTATTCCCATGTCTGTCCAAAAGATTTTCTTTGTAACACATATCATCAAATCAAAAATGTTTATGGCCTCTAATGTGTATACCCTTCTATACTTTGCATTTTTCTCCTACAGACATGATCAAAACCAGTAATTCCCAGTCTCTTTAGGCAATCCTAACAGTCAAGACAATCAATTGATTGTGTGTAATCTTTCCTTTTTCATTTCAGGAATGACACTTCCCCTTGCAGACCAAACTTGCAATTATTACCCTGGTCTATGTATTGCTGCTTCCCTGGGAAAGTGCATTTTACATTTCTGACATCATTTGTGTTCTTAACCCCTCCAGTAAGGACCTTCTCATGTGGTTATTAAAAAGATGGCCCTAAGCTTTAGTGGAACATAGGAATGCAAAGTGAAACCTAAGGAATTAGAGGCTTTTGTTCTTCCCCCAACTTGCCTGCCACCATGGATATCACAATATAACCTGATAGGCAGCAGATCAATATTGAACAAACCATACATACCAGTAATTCAGATACTGCTCTGTAGGGGGCAACTCAACTATTAACTTATTTTAGTCATTCAGGACATTTAGAATCTTAATTGCAATTGGTAGGGGTGTCAGAACAAGCCATGGGGCTACTCATCATTGAGTTTATATTATGATTACAAAAGGATGATTTAAGAAATGCCTAACGCTACCTCTCTGACCTCAGTTGGGGAAGGGATCCCCTGGGATGGGTCTATGTGTCTTACTTTCTTTCCAAGTCAGAGAGTACAATCAGAGAGGGCTGCTATCTGAAAAGGACCAGTAAGATAACAGAGCCAGACGTGATAACTGATAATGAGTGGTCTGATAAGTCACAATGTGGAGCTAACCAGAATGGAAGTTGGTGCAAATCAAAGAGAACTGATTACAAGATACAGGAGAAAAAAGTAAATCTGAATTTATTTCACACAGAGAGTCTATATTGGAAAGTACTTTTTAGGAACTTATAAGCTCACTTCGTGGTGGATAAACTAGATGTGTTGACAGGCAAAGGAATGAGGTCAAGAATAATGGACTATGCAATTAACAAGGTCTGATTTATAAAGCAATTGATGTAACCAAACACATACATGCTAATAACAAATAATACACATAGTAAATCCGGCTTTGACTCTAATTGCTCCTCAAAAAGGAGAGGTGAAAACCCTAGCCAGTATTATCACAGTCCTTTTCTTCTCTTGGTACCTGGGTCTCTGATTTACTATTCCTCTTCTATGTTCTTTGCTTATTTACATGCCAATTTGGACTCATCTCATCTTTGTAACAGGGATAATTAACCAACTCTAAACTCCCAGCCTGTCATCAAAGGTCTAACATTCTCTAGCTCTTGCCATTCCCAATTAGTTCAGTTCTGTGCTGGGTTGAATCTAAGCAGGTTTTCACTCTTTCAGTGTATTCCTCGCAAATATGAACAGCAAATAACCTCTCAGTTATTTTAGAATAGACCCTCTCTTGAGCCAGCAGTGTAAGAGCTGGAGTTCTCACTCTGACTACTCTGAATTTCTGAGAAAGACACATTCTAGCATGTGAGTTATTATTCAAAACAGCTCCCAGCAGAAGGTCATTCTTTCTGATGTCCTTGTCACATTTTCTTTTCCTTTCTTTCTTTTTATTTATTTATTTATTTTGAGACAGAGTCTCAAGCTGTCACCCGGGTAGAGTACCATGGCATCATAGCTCACAGCAACCTCCAACTCAGGCTCAAACGGTCCTCTTGCCTCAGTTTTTTCTATTTTCAGTAGGGATGTGGGTCTCGCCTTTGCTCAGGCTGGTTTCAAACTCGTGAGCTCAAGAAATCCACCCGCCTTGACATCCCAGCATGCTAGGATTACAGGCGTGAGCCACCACACCCAGCTTTTGTCACATTTTCTTTAACTAAAAAAGTTTATGACTGTTGAATGCAGTCATTTCATACTGGATCATATGTGTGTTACAGTAGCCAGAATTTTAATTTTTTAGAAGAAAGAGAGAGGTAGACAATTCCATCTTTGCATTCATTCCCATTTCCAGGATCAACTTTAGAGTTCTCAATTCATTTTGTCACTCAATCCACAGGGCTTAGTAAACACCCACTATGGGTGGGTGGATCACTGCAGTAGACACTGAGGAATAGGAGTAGACACTGATGATAGAGAAATAGGCAAGGTTTTCTTAAATAATTTCTCATTTCATTGGACAGACAGACCCAACAAACCCACAAAACTTGTCCTGGAAAAACACACAAGCATGGTAAGTTACTTATTAAGTAACTCTCTTTCAGCTCCTAACCCACCCTTCCATAGCCTGGTTTGGGATGTGAAGCCTGGGCCCCTGCGGTCCATATTCTGCTTTGCTGGTTGGAGCCCTGTGAGGCTCTAGAGGGGACTGCAAGGCTGGAGGGAGGCGGAAGGACTTGCTCCTTCCTGCTTCCTATAAGGGTTTCTCCACCAACACTTCTTTACCACTGCGGTGGCAGCGTCATCCAGTGACAGAAGCCGAATGCGGTTTGCAGTTTTCCCAGTCTTTGTAGAATCAGCTTCACTACTCACCCTTCATAAACACCAGAACCAGCCACCCTCAGGGTTCTGGGCTTCAACTCCATGGAGACCCTCCTCTGAGCATCTATGCTCTAAGAATAAGTGTTAAGAATTTCAACCTCTTTTTGTTTTCCTAGGTCCAGGGATAGAATCCCTTCCCTGATTCCTTGGTGTTTCTTTTTGCCTTTTTGGTTTCCAAGTTAACAGTGTTATACCTTGTTAATAATTCTTTATATCTATGTACCGATTTTTCCTGTTAAAATAACTGAAGAGATCTCTGCCTCCTCACTGGCTCCTGAACCATACAAACCCCCAAATGTACTACTCACTCAGTTTTCACAATGCAACAGGTTTTTGGAAAACCTCTGAACAGTCAGATTGCTACAAAAGCTCACGTGGTTAAATTTTCCATTTTCTGCCCAAATGTAACATCCTCGGTAATCTTCCAATAAAGTTTAAACTTCCATAAAGTTATGAGGTTTAAAACATTTATAGTAACTGGGGCGGCACTTGTGGCTCAAGGAGTAGGGCGCCGGCCCCATATGCCAGAGGTGGGGGGTTCAAACCTAGCCCCGGCCAAAAACTGAAAAAATAAAAAGAAAGAAAGAAAGAAAAATAAAACATGTATAGTTACTCATAGTATCCAATGACATATACAAATCGGGGACTTCATGCCAGCTAGTCACTTGCTACTTGACACTCCTATGTCCCATATCAGACATACATAGAAGCCTTACAACCTGTATTTAATAAGAATCTGCCTGTTGGTTGGGCAAGGAGCCTCCTAGAACTGGCAGATGTCTCCTGGCTCTCACAAGAATGGATGCCCAGTCTCTATTCCCGTGTTTTGGCTCCACTACTGACTTAAGGTTGCTCCATCAGCTGGTTTAAGGTTCCAAATGCCATGCCAGCTTCCTTTTCTCCTTAGTCTCTACCTCATCCCAGATCAACTTCCCTGGAAAAAAATCACAGCCCAGTGATTCTTACTACCAAGATCCCACCCACTGTCTGAATCCTCTGGATGACGAACAACAGCCCAACTCTTAACATAAACTTACTAAATCCTTAAACACTGATTCTGAATGCCAGTCAATCCTTCTAGGGCCCCCAGGTCTCTCCTGAAGCCACTGTCTTTCCCTGCTCAAAGATAGAAGCCCAGCAAGTCTGCGAAGTAAGGCCACACAGTTTATGACAATACATTCCTGTTCTTAGTTCCCCTTAAACACAAGACTCATAGTTTGCACCACTGGGATCTGCAGTGTATGGCCATGGAAAAATCATTCATGTATCGTTCATGTTGTTTAAAGTTGTTTATTGGGAATAGATATGACTCCCCAGGAAGTTTTTAACAGAGTGCCCCAGGGCCAGGAAGGCTCTAGGCATAAGCCAACGTTGAAATAGGAGAGATTCCCCTAGGAGTAAACCTATTCCCAAGTACAGCCTTGGTGGTAATCAGGAAACAATATCCACCTCAGCCAAAAAATGTGTTCTCCTCACCCAACACTTCTCACCTCCAGGAGATGGTTATTGATTATCTCTGTTTTCCTCCCAGGTCCTAAAGGATCTAAAGGAAGAGGAATATGAACTCTAAGATCTACCTTAAATTTCCCTTTTATTTCCTCATAATCTGATCCACTAAGCCACTTGTTCTGTATTTTTGTAACACAGCCAAGTCTGTTTAAATGGAGCCATACTGCCTATGGCTACATTCCTACTAAAAGGGCAGAGTTGAGTAGTAATGACAGAGACTATATGGCCCACAAAGCCAAAATAGTCACTATTGGACACTTAACAGAAAAAGTTTCCCAACCCATATTTATAATCACTCTGGGGTATATATTCCATTTTTTCAAAAATGCAAATGACTTAATTTAGTTCACTAAAGCTCTATGTGTTTTAAGATTATGGTTCGGGACATATACAGCCAATGGCCTATCAAAAGGCAGCCACATCTGGAGCTTTGAAAATTACATGTCATTATCATTTTATAGCAGAGTTTGCCTTGCCTGCTCCTGTGTTAAACACACTAACATGTGTAATTTGGTGTATTCTTAGCAATCATAACACATATTACTTATTCTGCTTTTATAGATGGGAAATATACTCAAAGAAGTAACCTTAGCAAGGTGATACAAGCAATAATTGCTACAAGCAGGATACAAATCTTAAGGTAATACATTAAACATGTATTAGCATGAGCAATAGGCCATATTAAACCCTACATACAAATTATCTGTGAACATGAGCGGAGGCCAATAAACCCTACATACAAATTATCTGTGCAGCTTGTCAAAATGCAGATTCTGATTCGGAAGTTCTGGGATAGAGCCTAAGATCTGTCATTTTAAACAAGTTCCCAAGTGATGCTGTTGACTTGCAGACCACACTGAGTAACACGGCATTTTATCATATTGTGCCTTGTTAAAGTGATTTAATTAGGGAGTATTCCATTTTGCAAAGCCTGAGTGACAAAATCAGTGACCAGAGTTGGAAGAATTAATTCAATAATAGCAGCATTGAGAATAGCAAACATTCTCATGTTATTTTGTGCACTTGTGTGAATTGTCTCATTTTATACTCATAACCACTCTACGAGATGAGTATCATCCAACCCCATTTCACAAAAAAGGAAACAGGCATAGAACAGCTAAGTAGCTTATCCAATGTCACACAAATGTAAATAGAGGAGGTGAAAATCAAACTTCAGTCTATCTCATGTGGTCTCTGCTCATGATCACCATACACTTCTACGTCTTATTGCACGTGTCTGATTCAATGACAAAGATAAGTGCTATCCCTGCCTGTGAGTAGGGTCAGCCTGTGTCTTTCCAAGCCTTTTTCACCTAGATTCACAAAAATGTGGCTTCTCCATCAGGCCTGATCATAGCATGAATTTTGGATCCCACTTTAATGGGGCCAAAATCAATCTTTCTCTCACAGACGTGATATCAAGCGTATAACAAGGGCTCTGCTCCACATAAGCCCCACCCTATGTTGAAACAGTCTACAAAACAAGCTTCTACCCTGTTTGCTTCTACCCAGCATTCCAAGGTCCAATTGGCAATAAAATACCAACCTGAACCATAAATAACTTGCTTGGGTAGAGCACTGACACCTCACCAATCACTTGTTTTTGCCAGTTAGATAATCCCAATGGTTCTCTGACTGGCAAGTTACTTGTGTTCTATTGGCCTATGTATTTGTCTTTATGCCAATATCATAATACGATGATTGTTGTAGCTTTGTAATATGTTTTGAAATCAGTGTTAAATCTCTAGCTTTATTCTTCTTTCTCAAGATCAATTTGGCTATTTGTGCTCGTTTATGATTCCATTATTAATTTTATAATTGTTTTAAGTATTACCATGAAAAGAGTTGAATTTGTATGTCCTTTTGGAAAATATGGACATTTTAATAATATTAAAATTATTAAGTCTTCTAATTCATAAACCTGGGATGTCTTTTCAATGGTTTATGTTTTGTCTAATTTCTTGCATAAATGTTGTCACTTTTTCAATGCACAAGTCTTTCACAAGTTTATTCCCAGGTATTTTATTTGTTCTAGTGTTATTCACAAGTGAGATTGTTTTTCTAATTTCCTTTTCATATTGTTCATTGTTAGTGAAGAGAAACTAAACTGATTTCTATATGTTGATATTTTTATCCCGATAAATATATCCATGAATATATGGCCAAATGATCCTCCACAAGGGTGCCAAGAGTATACAAGGGAAAAAAGGTAGTCTATTCAACAAATGGTGTTGAGAAAACTGTATATACAGATGAAAGGGATGAAACTGGACCCTTATCTTATGATACACTAAAAAATCAACTCAAAGTGGGTTAAAGACACGAACATAAGACCAAGAAATGAAACTGTAAGAGCAAAGCCCTAGAAGAAAACTGTAAAGGAGAAGTTTCATGACATTGGTTTTGGCAATGATTTCATGAAATGCACTAAAATCACAGGCAAAAACAAATATAAACAAGTGAGACCACAGTAAACTAAAGAGCTTCTGCATGGTAAAGAAAACAATCAACAGAATAAAAAGACAACCTATGGAATGGGAGAAAATATTTGCAAATGATATATCCAATAAGCAGTTAATCCCTAGGATACAAAAGTAACTCCTACAACTCAATATTAAAAAAAAAAACCCTACTAACCTGATTAGACAATGAGTTAAAGACCTAAACAGACATTTCTCCAAAAAGGACATACTAAGACTGAACAGGTATATGAAAAATTGCTCAATGTCAGGAACTAGAGAAATGCAAATCAACATCATAATGACATATCCTCACACCTGCCAGGATGACTATTACAAAAGAAAAAAAAAAGACAACTTCAAAAACACAGGCAACCAAAGCAAAAAGCAAAAATAGGCAACTGGGATTACAACAAGCTAAAAAGCTTTTACTCAGCAAAGCAAGCAATCAATAAAGTGAAGAGGCAACCCATAGAATGGGAGAAACTATCTACAAACTACCCATGTGACAAGGGATTAATAACCAGTATATGTAACAAGCTCAAACAACTCAATAGCAAGAAATATATTCATAATAATTCAATTAAAAAACTGGCAAATGGGCCGGGCGCAATGGTTCGTGCCTATAATCGTAGAACTCTGAGAGCCTGAGGTGGGAGGACTGTTTGAGGTCAGGAGCTCAGGACCAGCCTGAGCAAAAGCTAGACCCTGCCTCTGCTAAAAATAGAAAAATTAGCCAGGTGTTTTGGCAGCTGTACTCCCAGCTACTCAGGAAGCAGAGGCAGGAAGATTGCTTGAGTCTAGCAGTTTGAGGTTGCTATAAGCTAGGCTGATGCCATAGCACTTTATCTTGGGAAAGAGAGTGAGACTCTGTCACAAAAAGAAAAAAAAAAAGGCCAAAGATCTGAACTGACCTTTCTCAAAATAAGACATACAAATGGCCAACACATATATGAAAATGTTCTTAAATTATAATCATCAGAAAACTACAAATCAAAACCACAATGTGGTATCATCTCACCCCAGTTAAAATAGCTTTTATCAAGAAGACAGGCAATAACAGAGGCTAGCAAGGATGTGGAGAAAGTGGAACTTTCATATACTATAGGTAGGAGTGTAAATCAATGCAACCACAATGGAAAACAATATGGAGGTTTCAAAAAAAAATCTAAAAATAGAATTACCATATGACCAAGTAATCCTACTGCTGGGTATACATCCGAAGGAGGGGAATTCAGTATATCAGAAAGATATCTGCACTCCCATGTTTATTATAGCACTATTCATACTAGCCAAAATTTGAAATCAACTTAAGGGTCATTCGTGGATGAATGGATAAAAATATTGTGCGTTCAGTGCCTGTAGCTCAGCAACTAGAGCACCAGACACATACACCAGAACTGGCAGGTTTGAACCCAACCAAAAACTAGCTGGGCATTGTGGTGGGCACCTGTAGTCCCACCTACTTGGGAGGCTGAGGCAAGAGAATCACTTAAGCCCAAGAGTTTGAGGTTACTGTGAGTTGTGATGCCACAGCACTCTACCGAGGGCAACATGGGAAGACTTTGTCTCAAAAAAAAAAAAAAATTGTGGCACATATACAGAATAAATACATGTATCTTCTTTTCTTCCCCTTTCTTTCCTCCTCCCCACACCTTTCTGGCCTCTAATAGCCTCCCATCTATTCCCTGTTTTCATAAGGTCTCCTACTTTCAGCTCCCACTTATGAGAACATGTGACATTTGTCTTTCTGAGCTTGGCTTAACTTAACCTCATGGCCTCCATTTCTATCCATGCTGCTGCAGGTACAAATGTAGAGAAATTGGATCCCTTGCACACTGTTGGTGGGAATGTAAAATGGTTTGGCCACTATGAAAACAGTATGGGGATTCCTCGAAAAGTTAAAAATAGAACTATCTTATTATCCAGTAACCTCACCTCTAGGTATCAATCCAAAAGAATTGAAATTCAGTCCTCAAAGAGACATTACCAGCAGCACTCCTCTGTTCACTGCCACACTATTCACAATAGCTAAGATGCAGAAACAACCAAACTGCCCATCGATAGACGAATGAAGAAAATGTGGTGTGTATATAATGCATTCCATGGAATGCTATTTAGCTTTCCCAAAGAAGAAAATCCTACAAGATGCAACAATGTGGATGTACCTTGAGGACATTATGCTAAGCGAAATACTCTAGTCATAGAAAGACAAATACTGTATGATTCCACTTAAACGAGGTCTATAAAATAGTCAAATTTGTAGAGTTGTAGAGTAAAATGGCGGTTGCCAGGAGCTGGTGGGGAGGGAAAATGAGGAGTACCTAAGCAATAGGCATAAAGTTTCAGTTAAGCAAGATGAATAAGCTTTAAAGATCTGCTGTACAACAGTGTATCTGTAGTCAACAATAACCCATATTGTAAATTTCATTTCTTAAGAGGGTAGATTTCATGTTAAATTTTCATACCATACTACTAATACTCATCTTAAACTCTTGCATGTTTTAATTCACCTCTGCCATCCACGAAATCTATGGCATTCTCTGAAGTGAATGTCGAGATCAAAGTCAGTCTAGAAAATACCACTTGATGTTCTCTCCGAATGATCTGTAAATAGTCACACACGTTAATTAATTGTCTGCCATACTTCACTGAGGTTGCAATGTTTTTCAGCAAATTGAGACAGAGACTCCGTAATGAGAACAAAACTATATCAAACACCATTTCAACAAAAATTGAAAAATCAAAAGCGATAATATTTCTGAAGTAATGGCTATGTTGAAAAGAGTAAATGGTATCAAATGCATCTATTTTCCTGTCAAGTGCTATAATGAGACCGGCAGAAAAACAAGATGCCGAATTAATTCCCCTTAAAGGCTGTTACATTTTCTTCCATCAATTTTCTCCTCCTATCATCTGAGAATATCAATAAACTCCCAAAGAGAAGCTTTGGCAGTTGTTAACATTGTCATTTTGTGTTTCTCTTCCCCTGCAATGATTCTTACTAAAGACTTAAGTCACCTGCTATCTCCCTCTGTAGAAATGCACATTTCATAAGCCCCCTGCCTCAAATCCTCAGTTTGAACGGTTTTATCAACTACAAGCAGTGCTGAAGCCCCCGAGGAAGGCAATAAAAACTTCTGTCACACCAGCTTGCCTTTTGATCCCAGATTATCACAACTGAATATGTTTACTGGAAATGGTTTCCTTTTTGTGCCTTCCCCATATTTCCCCAGCCCATTGTTAATTGCCCTGTGTGTAGTCAGGAAATCTGTTTGAATTTGATTCATTTGCTCAGGAGTTAGCTGTGTGACCTTGAAAAAATAACAAATTCTTTGTGCCTTGGTTTTCTCACTTGTGAACTGTATTGCTTTTAGAAGGAAAAATCAGATGATGAAATTATAAAGCGCATGTAAGAAAGGGGGGAAGTGCTTGGAAACGTAAGATTCGTACAGTTCCGTGTATTATTTATTTTAGCAATTTATTGAGCTATATTTCACATGCCATGCAACTCACCCATTCATAGTGCACAATTCAGTGGTTTCTAGTACATTTGCAGAGTTTTACAGGCATCGCCACAAACTAATTTTAGAACATATAATCACCCCAAAGGAAACCCTCTGTCAGTCACTACCCCTTACCCTTCTCTCATATTTCCAAGCCCAGCTTAACTTCTGTCCCCACCCCACCCACCCTTAGCAAACCACTAATCTACTTTCTATATACATGTATATTTGACTGTTACGGGCATGTCATATAAATGGAATTATAAAATATTTGGTCTTCTATGGTCAGCTTCTTTCACCAAACATAATGTTTTCTTTTTTTTTTAATTAAATGATAGCTGTATACATTAATGCAAACATGGAGTACAGTGTAGTGTTTTCACATCCAACCCGAAATATTTTCATCAAACTGGTTAACATAGACTTTGTGGCATTTACTCAGTTATTGTGTTAAAACATTCATACTCTAGTTCTTGAAAAGTTCACTTGTACCCTTGTTAGACAGACCATATAGGTGATCTTTCCAATCACCCTCCCACCACCCATCTGCCCATCTCCCCTATGTTATAGAATCTATCAATATTTTGTTCCTTTATATTGCTGAATGTTATTCTTTTGTAGAGATATAACACATTTTATTTATCCATTCATCAGCTGATGGACATTGGGAATATGTTTATTTTTTGTCTACTGTGAATAACGCTGCTATTTACATTTATGTTCAATTTTTTGTGTGAACATGTTTTCATCTCCCTTGGGTAGATATCTAAGTAGTATTGCTGGGTTACATGGTAACTTTATGTTCGACATTTTTAAAAACTGCCAAAATATTTTTCAAAGTTGCTACACTATTTTACATTCCCATAAGCAGTGTAAATAAAAGGTTCAAATTTTGCCTTCACATCCTCACCAACTCGTGTTGCTGTCTGTCTTTTTGACTGATTATAGCATCCTGGTTGGTGTGAAGGAGTATCTCATTGTGAATATCTGGATGGAAATGGAAAATTTGATTTCCATTACCCTAATGATTAATGATTTTGAACATCTTTTCATGTGATCATTGGCAATTTGTACAACTTCTTTGGAGAAATGTTTACTCATAAGTTTTACCCATTTTCAATTTTGTCTTTTTTTATTATTGAGTTGCAAAAGTTCTTTATATATTCTGGATACAAGTACCTTATGAGAGAAATGAATAGCAAACATCTTCTCCCATTCTGTGAGTTATCTTTTCACTTCCTTCAAAGTATTCTTTGAAGTAGAATCATCTTTAATTTTAATGAAGTCCAATTTATGATTTTTATTTTTTTGCATATACATGTGTTCATTAGATTTCTAGTTTTTGCCTTCACAAAATTAAAAAGGCTTAAAATTTAATAACAATAACAATGTTTAAGATAGCGACTAGAAACAAGACCCTCATAAAGAATGAAGACAAATACATTCAGAAATCAGATGGTTGCTGCATTAAAATATTAAGCAGTAATAACAATAATGCAAAGACAGTAACATTCACATTGTCCAATAAGAATATGTCTATTATACAATGCTTTGACTCTGAGGTTCAGTACGGAATCATCAGTTAATTTCTTATTATAGTTTTTCCAAAGTCTCAAAAAATAGACAATATTTATAAATAAAAGTAAAAGATAATTTCAAAAAACAGATCATGCCAAATCTTATAAACAATAGAAAAAGAAGAAATACTTTAAAATCATTCTACTTAATCTGGATACACCTGATATTAAAATTAGAGAAAAATATTATTATAAAGGGGAAATTACAATCATATTACACTTATAAACGAGGATGCAATATCCTAAACAACATACTAACAAGTTGAATTAAAAATTAATGTTTAAGTAAAATACTTTGGTTAAAATTAAATCCAATTTATGTGAGAATTAGTCAATATTTTCTTTTCTTTTCTTTTATTATTTTTTCTTTTGTTACTTTTGCTTTAGGTGATGTATCTAAGAAACTATTTCCTCACTCATGCCTAGGAAATTTACTCCTATGTTTTCTTCTAAGAGTTTTAGATCTATAATCCATTTAAGTCAAATTTTGTGTATGGTATGAGGTAAGGGTCTAACTTAAAATTTGTATGTGTACATTCAACTTTCCTAGCACCATTTGTTGAAAAGAATATTAATTTCCCATTAAATTGTTTGTTTGTTTATTTCTAGTCTCTCGATTCCATTCCATAAGGCCTATCTATCCTCATACCAGTACCACACACAGCTATTTCAATAGCTTTGCATTAAGTTTTCAAATTCAAATGTAAGTCTTTTGTCTTCTTCAATATATTTTGCTAATACAAGTCTTTGCGTTTCCATAGGAATTTTGGGATAAGTTTTCAATTTCTGTAAAAATTCCAGCTTGGATTTTGAAAGGGACTGCACTGAATCTATATTGGGGAGCATTATAATCTTACCAATATTGTGTCTTCTGATCCAGAAACATGGGCTATCCTTCTGTTTATTTATATGTTCTTTAACTTCTTTCCAGAATGTTCTATAGATTTCAGCATACACATCTTGCATTTTGTTTCTCAAATTGATTTGGGTTTTATTTTTTGTGCTATTATAAATGCATTTTTTATTTCATTGTTTAAATTTCGGATTAATATATGGATAAAAATGATGAGGTAACATTGTGTTTGTTAGGTAAAGTCTAAGTTAGAGTTGAGCCCTTCATCCAGGAGATGTGCCATACACCCTTACATCGTACCCATTAGATGAGAGAGCACATCAATTCCCCTCCTTCTTCCCCTCTCACTCCTCCACTTGAATTTAACTGTATTTTTTTTCTTGTATGAGCATGTAGTTTTTCATCTAATAGTTTCATATTAGTATCAAGTACATTGGATATTTGCTTTTCCACCTTGTGATACTTAGGAGGATATTCTCCAAATATATCCAGGCAAATATAAAAGATGTAAAGTCTCCAACTTTTTTTATGGCTGGCTAGCATTCTGTGGTGCATATATACCATAGTTGATAGATACTTGGAGATGTTTTTCCCACATCTTAGAGATTGTGAATTAAGCTGCTAGGAACATTCAAGTGCAAATGTCCTTATGGTAAAGTGATTTTTTTCCTCTGGGTTAGATACTTAGTAATGATGGGATTGTAGGATCAAACAAAAGGTCTACTTTTTGCTCTTTGAGGATTCTCCATGCTTCTTTCCAAAAGGGCTTGTTTTGGTCTGCAATCCCACCAACAGTGTACAACTGTTCCCTTCTCTCTGTGCCCACACCAGCATTGGCAGCTTTGAGACTTTGTGATGTGGGCTATTCCTACTGGGGTTAGGTGATATCTCAGGGTGGTTTTGATTTGCATTTCTCTGATGATTAGGGACAATGAGCATTTTTTAATCTGTTTGTTGGCCATTCATCTGTCTTCTTGGACGAAGGTTCTGTTCGTGTCTCTTGCCCAATGATAAATGTGGTTGTTTGCTCTTTTCTTGTTGATTAATTTGGGTTCTCTGTAGATTCTGGTTATTAGGCCTTTGATAGATTCATAGCATGCAAATATCTTCTCCCATTCTGAACACTGTCTGTTTGCTTTAGCTGTTGTGCCCTTGGCTGTGCAGTAGCTTTTTAGCTTAATCATATCCCATTTATTTATTTATTTTTGGTTTTACAGCAATTGCAAAGGGGGTCTTCTTCATAAAATCTTTTCCCAGGCTAATATTATCAAGAGTTTTTACCACATTTTCCTCTAGCATTTTTGTTTCATCCTTTGATTTAAATCTTTTACACAGCATGAGTCAATTTTTGTAAGTAGTGAGAGGTGTGGGTCCGGTTTCAGTCTTTTACATATGGCTAACTAGTTCTCCCAGCACCATTTATTGAATAGGGATTCTTTTCCCCATTGCATACTTTTGTTTGGTTTATCAAAGATCAGCTGGTCATATGCAGCTGGCTTCATCTCTAGGTTTTCTTTTCTGTCCTATAGATCTATGTCTCTGTTTTTGTGCCAGTAGTATAATCTGAAGTCTGGTAACGTGATGCCTCCAGATTTGTTTTTATTTCTTAGAATTGTGTTGGCTATCGGTTTTTTTTCTTTTAAGGGTTCCGTATGAAACAAATAACTATTTTTTCATGTTCTTCAAAATATAATGTTGGTATTTTAATGGGGATTGCATTAAATCTGTAGATCATTTTGAGTAGTATGGGCATTTTAACAATGTTGATTCTTCCCAGCCATGAGCATGTTACGTTCTTTCATCTGTTAACATCTTCAGCTATTTCTTTTCTCGGGATTTCATAGTTTTCTCTGTAGAGATCCTTCATATCCTTTGTTACGTATATTCTCAGATATTTCATTTTGTTTGAAACTGTTGTGAAGGGTATTGTGTCTTTGATTTAATTCTCAGCTTGACTGTCACTGGTGTATATGAAAGCTATTCATTTTTGGACATTGATTTTATATCCTGAGACGTTACTTTGTTTCTTGATCACCTCCAAGAGTCTTGTAGTTGAGTCCTTGGGGTTTTCTAAGTATAAAATCATATCATCAGCAAAGAGCAAGAGTTTGACTTCCTCTGTCTCCATTTGAATTGTTCATTACTAACATATGGAAATATAGTACATTTTTATATTGATTTCATATCCTGCAACCTCACTGAACTGGTTCATTAATTCTAGTAGCTTTTTGGTAGATTCCTTAAGATTTTCCAAATACAATATTATATCATCTTAAAATAGAAATAGTCTTACATTTTCCTTCACAATATGAGTACCTTTATTTCTTTTTCTTGCCTAATTTCTCTGGCTAAAACTTCAGGGCAATACTGAATAGAAGTGGTGAGAGCAATATCTTTGTCTTGTTCATTGTCTTAGGGGAAAGGACTCAGTCTTCCACAGTTAAATGTATCATTATCTGTGGGTTTTTGGTAGATGTTTCCAAGGTTGAGAAAGTTCTCTTCTGTTCCTAGTTTGTTGTGTGTTTTCATTATGAAAGAGTGTTGGATTTTGTCAAATGTTTTATCCACATTTATGGAGATGATAATGTTCCTCTTATCCTGTATTCTATTAATATGGTTTATTACATTAGTTGGCTTTTAGATGTTAACCCAGCATTGCCTTCCTGAAATATATCTCACTGGGTCGTGGTGCACAACCATTTGTATATGTTGTTGTATTTGATTTTTTAGTATCTTGTTGAGTTTTTTTGCATCAATAATAAAAACCTGTTTTGATATTTGGTTTTCTTTGTGATATCTTTGCCTAATTTTAGAATCACAGTAACACTAGATTCATAGAATATATTGAAAGTATTCTGTCATCTTCTCTATTCTGATAGAATTTGTGAAAAACTGGAGTTATTCATTAAATGTTTAGTAAAATTCACTAGTCATGGCTTCTGGGCCTGAGTTTTTCCTTTTGGAAATTTATTTATATTAGTAATCCTCTTTCTCTTTTCTTATTACAGGCATATTAAGATTTTCTATTTCTTCTTTGGGCACTTTTGGCAGTTTTTTTCATTCTATAAATTTGTCTGTTTCATCTAAGTTATCTGTTCTATGGGTATACAGTTATCCAATGTATTCCTTTCTAATACTTTTTATTTCTATAGTGATTTTTTTCATCATGCCTGCTCCTAGTATTTCAAGTATTCTCTCTTTTTCTCTCTCTCTCTCCTAGCTAAAGGACTTGTCAATTATGTTGATATTTTCAAAAAATAAACCTTTGCTTTTATTGATTTTCTCTATTTTTCTCTATTTGTTGTTTCATTTATTGCTACTATATTCTTTATTATTTCATTCCTTCTGCTTGCTTTAGGTTTAGTTTGCTCTTCTTTTCTAGTTTCTTAAAGTAGAAATTTAGGATATTGATTTCATATCTTTCTTCTTTATAACATAGGCATGTAAATCTATAAATTTCCCACTAAGCACTCTAATCACATCCTACAATGTTTGCTATGATGTTTTCATTTTCATTCATTTCAAAGTCTTATCTTTCTGTTATTTTTTCTTTCCCTCATTGTTTATTTAAGTGCATGTTGCTTAATTTCCACATATTATGGATTCTCAATGTTCACTTCTATTATTAATTTATAGTTTAATTTTATTGTGGTTAGAGAACAGATTTTGTATGGCTTCAATCCTTTTAAGTGTATTGAAGCTTGTTTTATGACTTAGCAAAAGGTTTATTCTGGAGAGTGTTCCATGTGCACTTGAGAAGAATATGTATTTTGCTATTCTTTTTCTATATTCTATTGTTAGTTAGGTTTAGTTGATTTATAATATTATTCAAGTCATAATCCTTGTTGATCTGCCTAATTCTTCTATTTGGTATTAAAAGTAGTATATTTAATTTTCAGCCACTATTGTTGAATGCACTATTCCCAGCTTTAATTCTGTCAGATTTCATTTGATAAACTTAGGGGCCTTGCTGTTAGGTGCATATATATCTTCATTTTGCTAGATTATTGAATACATTCACCTTTAATGTTATTATTGATATATATTCTATTCTAAATAAACTCAGTACACCCTCATTAAGAGAGTTACTGGGCTCTTTGGGTCTTTTTTCAACTTTTTTTAAATTTAATTTTTATTAAATCATGACTGTATGCATTTATGAGGTACAATGTGATGATTTGATATACAATATGGAATGCTTAAATCAAATTGATTAACATAACACATCACCTCACTTACTTATTCTTTGTGGCAAGACATTTATAATATACTTAGTCGTTTTGAAATGTACAGTTGCACTGTGCACATTAGATGAGATCCCACCAAATACCCTCCCTCCACTCGCCCTCTCCACTCCCCTCCCCTCTCTCTCCTCTCCCCTCCTTTTTGGACTACAGTTGTGTTTTATCACTCGTATGAATGTGTGATTATATACTGGTTTCATAATAGTATTGAGTACATTGGGTACTTTTTTTCCATTCTTGAGATACTTTACTAAGAAGAATATGTTCTAGTTCCATCTAGGTAAACAAAAAAGAAGTACAGTCTCCATCTTTTATGGCTGCATAGTATTCTATAGTGTACATACACTACAATTTGTTAATCCATTCATGGGTTGATGAGCATTTGGGCTGCTTCCACAGCTTGGCAATTATGAGTTTGGCTGCAATAAACATTCTGGTGCAAATGTCTTTGTTGTAAAATGATTTTTGTTCATCTGGGTAGAAACCTAGTAATGGAATTGCAGGATCAAATGGTAAGTCAACTTTTATTTCCTTGAGAATTCTCCATACTTCTTTCCAAAAAGGCTATATTAGTTTGCAATCTACCAGCAGTGTAGAAGTGTTCCCATCTTTCCACATCCACTCCAACATCTGTAGTTTTGAGATTTTGTGCTATGATCTAATCTTACTGGAGTTAAGTGATATCTCAAAGTGGTTTTGATTTGCATTTCTCTGATAATTAATGATGATGAGCATTTTTTCATGTTTTGTTGGCCATTCGCCTACCATCTTCAGAGAAGTTTCTGTTCAAGTCTCTTGCCCACCTAGAAATGGGGTTGTTTGTTCTTTTCTTATTAATTTCAGTTCTCTGTAGATTCTAGTTATCAGACCTTTGTCCAAATCATAACCTGCAAAAATCTTCTCCCATTCCAAAGGTTGTCTGTTTCCTTTACTTGCAGTGCTCTTAGCTGTGCAGAAGCTTATCAGCTTGACCAGATTCCAGTAATATATTTTTGGTATTCTTTAATTGCCAAGGATACCAAGGCCAATATCTTCAAGTGTTTTCCCTGCATTCTTTTCTAGAATTTTATAGTTTCCTGTCTTAAGTTTAAATATTTTATCCAGTAAGAATCAATTTTTGTTAGTGGTGAAAGGTAAGGGTTCAGTTTCAGTCTTCTACAGGTCACTAGCCAGTTCTTCCAGCACCATTTGTTAAGTAGGGATTCTTTTCCCCAATGTATGTTTTTGTTAGGCTAATCAAAGATCAAATGACAATGCGTGCCTGGGTTCATCTCTAGATTCTCTATTTCTATTCTGTTCCATATACCTACATCTCCATTTTTGTGCCAGTACCATGCTGCTTGATCCATACAGATTTGTAGTATTTGTTTTTATTTCTAAGTAACGTATTGGCTATTCAAGTTTTTTTCTGATTTGATATAAAATGAAGTACTATTTTTTTCAAGTTCTTTAAAGTATGACATTGGTGTTTTGATAGGGGTTACATTAAATCTGTAGATTGCTTTGGGTAGTATGGACATTTTAACAATGTTGATTCTTCCCAGCTACAAGCATGTATGTTTTTCTGTTTGTTAACATCTTCAGCTACTTCTTTTCTCAGAGTTTCATAATTCTCATTACAGAAATCTTTCACATCCTTTGTGAGATAACTTCCCAGGTATTTCATCTTCTTTGGCACTACAATAAAAAGAATAGAGTCCCTGACTACATTTTCGGCTTGACTATTGTTGGTATATATAAAAGCTACTGATTTATAAGTATTGATTTTATATCCCAAGACAGTGTTGTATTCCTTGATTATTTTAAGAGCTTTGTACTTGAGTCCCTGGGGTTTTCCAGGTATAAGATCATGTCAGCCAGGAAGAGTGAGAGTCTGATCTCCTCTGACCCTGTTTGAATACACTTGATCCCCTTCTCTTGCCTGATTGTGATGGCTGGGACTTCCATTACTATGTTGAATAGCATTGGTGACAAAGGGCATCCTTGTCTAGTTCCAGACTCTGAGGACCTGCTTGGTGACATAGCACAATCTGGCTCTGTCTTGAAGTCAGCCAGCCTCTACCCAATCCTAATGAGTTGCAGTATTAGGCTGAAATCTCAGCTAGGGAGAGATACAAGTAACTGTGGCACCCCACTCTCCTACCAGCAACAGCTGGAAGAGGAGAATCTGGCTACAAAACAACCACTGCTCAGCCTCAGAGCATCCCCAGTTGGACAGGCCAGGTCAAGAGTTCTATTCAGATTTTCCTAGGCAGTACAGTCACTGCTAAACAAGGAGAGCTCAAAGGGTCTCCAGCACCTGATAGTAGAAATCCACAGGCATTTCCATCCTCAAACCCAAGGGGATGGAGCCTGGTCCCTTCTCGTGAGCCACCATGTCAGAAAAGATCAACTGGAATTTGTTTTCTTGGATCCTCTTGGAGTCACAGATTGCCTCAGCAGAAATGATGTGCACTTGTCTGTCTTTGTTCTTAGCTCAGCTCCCCACGCTCCACTTCACTAAGCCCACTTCTGTCTAATATCTCTCCCTTTGGACAGGAGCCTCTGGTGTAAGCTGCCTCTAATCCGCCATCATCCTTCCTCCTCCTTGGGCTGTTTTTATAACGTGCTTCTCCTTCTAGGCAGAACCTCTGATTTACTACCCCAAAGCTGGGGGAGTAGATAGTGGCCAGAAGGACATCTCTAACTTTATGAGCTAAGTATTATCTAGGGATGATAGTGTCTGCTCTTCCTGGCTTCTCCCTCCTGGTGTGGAATCACTATCCTATGAGTTATCTGGGGCAGGTGCAATCAGTATCTTGTATTCTCACCTTCCACTCTACTAATGTGGCCTGGGCAGGGAGATTTGGTCCCAATCCTTTCAGCTGTGCCTATCTGGAATAGAGCTCCTATAGCACAGAGCTGGGATGAATGAGAGATTCCAGCGCCCTACCCTTCCCCTGGTAAAATTGTAGTCAACAATTGATAACTGGAAGTAGAGGAATCCTGTCTTCTAGCTACATCTGTCTGGAGCAGAGCTTCTGTCACACTGTGCTTGGAGGGAAAGGGCCAAGACGGGAGCAAATAGTGGCTGAAATGCCACAGACATTAACTATTTTTACTAAGATTTAGTTGATTTTCTCAAATGGGTATTTCTCCATTTGCAGTATGGTTTATTTGGCCATTTGAATTTTCACCATTTGAATGTTTGTTTCATTGAGAAGAGAGCCTGTCAAGCTCCTCACATTACCATTCCAAAAAGCTGAAATCCAGGTGTATGTATTATTGAAGCCCATTTCCACCAGTTACCTGGCAAGTGACCTTCAACAAGTCACTTAATTTTCTGCAAGTCAGTTTTTTATCTATAAAATGGGTATATGAATACAACTTACTTGAAAAGGTATTTGTAAAGATTAAGGCTAAAGCACTTAGAAGAGTGCATGGCACCTAGTCAGTGCTCTAAGGTTGTCAGCTGCAGTTATTATTTTCGTCATTAACATAGTATTTTATCATAGAATGTCCAGTATGGTAAAAAATACATCATTTTTCCATAAACTGCCAGTATTTTATTAACCATATTAAGGGAAAATCTTATAAAACTTACTGAATGGAATTACTGAAGAATCACGCAATCTGCGTGAATCTTTAAAACCTCTCCTTGGAATGGTGACCAAACCTCATCCCACTTACACAGCACTTCAGGTAGTATGAGCCTGCCATATATGTCTTGGTAAATATTTATTATCAAACTTCTACTAATTTCTTCCTAGCCTTAGGAAAATATCTAAATGTTTTACTTTAGAATTCAAGGCCTTTTGTAATCTGGCCCAACTCTTCTTTTAATCATTTATTCCCTGTCTATCTCCCTGCCCTCCCACAGTGGACCTTACTCTCCTGCTCCAAGAATCTTTTACACAGCTCAGATACTGTCAGCTCTCTCAATGGCCCACGGATTTTTTTTTTTTTTTTTTTTTTTTGCAGTTTTTGGCCAGGGCTGGGTTTGAACCCACCACCTCTGGCATATGGGGCCAGCACCCTACTCCTTTGAGCCACAGGCACTGCCCTGAATTTTTTTTTCATATATATTTTGAAAACTGACATTTTTTTTTATTAAGTCATAAACATGTAGACATTGATGCCTTTATGGGGTACAATATGCTGATTTTTATATACAATTAGGAATGTTTACATCAAACTAGTTAATATAGCCTCGCCTAATTTACTTATTGTGTTAAGACATTTATACTCTATACTTAATAGATTTGACATGTACCCTTGCAATATGAACCATAGGAATGGTCCCACCATTTACCCTCCTTCCAGTTGGGTTTGATCAGAAATTTCTGAGTCAGTTACTTTGGTGGTAGAGCATTGGGCTGGTCATTATGGAGGATGGGTCTGAGAATATCCTGAAGAGCTGGTTTAGTTATGGCAAATTTCTTCAACGTTTGTATGTCATTAAAGTATTTGACTTCTCCATCATAAATAAAACTCAGTTTAGCTGGATACAGGATCCTGGGCTGAAAGTTATTTTGTTTTAAGAGATTGAAGATCAATGACCATCCTCTTCTGGCTTGAAAAGTTTCAGCAGAGAGAACAGCAGTCTTCTGTTCTCTCTAATATTCTTTCCCCTTGTAGATTATGATTTTCTTTTGTCTGGGTGCTTACAGGATTTTCTCCTTCATATTAACTTTGGCACAGTTAATTACAATGTGTCCAGGAGATGTTTCATTTGGATTGAATCATGCTGGGATTATGAAACTGCTATCTGAATTTCAGTATCTCTTGCCATGTTTGGGAAGTTCTCCTCAACAATCTTTTAGAGTAGAACATCTATGCCTTTCAGAACATCCTCTTCTCCTTCAGGAATTCCCATAAGGCAAATGTTTGCCATTTTGGAATGGTCCCACAATTCTCTCAGGGAATGATCCATGTTTGCTTTCTACTTCTCTTTGTCTTTGAGCATTTGGGAGCATTCAAAAGCTTCATCTTCAATGTCAGAGATCCTTTCTTCTGCCTGCTCCATTCTATCACTGAGGGATTCTATTGTATTTCTTAGGTCTTTAAGGGATTCAAATTCTTACCTCAATTTGTCAAAATCTTTGGTGATGTTGTTTTATTCATTGAATTCTTGAGACAACTTTGGAATCACTCCTTCAACTTCTAATCCAACTTTACTTCTATTCTGGTAATCTTATTTGCCATCCAAGTTCTGAACTCGATTTCTGACATCTCAGCCATTTGTTTTTGAATGGGATCTTCTGTCGCGTCTCATACCTTGGGAGAGTTGATCTACTTTGATTATTCATGTTGCAGGAGTTTTTCTGCTGATTCCACCCCATGGTTATTTTTCACCATTTGACTAGAGAAGCTGGTGAGGTGAAATTGAATTGAGGGCTCTTGGAGTTGTAATTAACCAGCCTTTTAGCATAGTGCTGGGACTGGTCACTGTGGCTTTTCCCCTACAGCTGTACAAAGGTCCTGTTAAGTACTACAGCCTGAGACTCTGTGGCGCCACTTGGTATGATGGGGCTAGGTGGCTCTGTCTTGTCTTCAGCTAGACTCAGTCCAATCCTAGTGAATCAGTGACTTTGGGTTGAAATCTCAGCTGTGGAGGAATACAAGCCACTAAGACATCCCACTCCCTACAGGCAGCAACTGGAAGAGGAGAATCGAACCCTCTCACTACAACATAACCCTTAGAAGGTCCCTAGGTGATGAGCCCAGATCGAGAGTTCCAAACCAATTGTCTCATTCAGCACAAATGCAGAATAAGTGGCAGAGTTCAAAGGTCTCCAGCAACTGGATGGCAGGGGTCCACTGGCAGCTCAAGTGTGACTTGCTCTCCTGCTCCATGAACTCAGAAAGGTCTGCCCAGCAAAAGAATGAATCTGGGGGGGCTGATGCCTCCTTTCCCACTTTGTGCCTCCCTCAGGAGGTACTGATAGGTACCCAGGAACTGATAACCCCACAGGGCTGTGGCCCAATTCTCTCCAATACTCAAGAACACCAGGGATTTGCACCTGAGTCAAATGGGAATCAATATCTCCACTACTGGGCGGCAGAAGAAGTTCAGGCCGAATTCCCTCCAGTATTCATTGGAAATTGAGGAGTGTTCCACCTGTGTCTGTACCTAGGTTGGAGTTACCCTCCCAGAGTGTAGTTTCCTCCCTCAGAGACTACTTGCCTTGGCCAGGCTCCACTTGTTGAATCCCTAGGGGGTGAGGTCAGGCTCCCTCCATGTTCCACAGAATTGGGGAGGTGTCTTCCCCCAATTTGGCCCCAGCAGGAGGATCCTTGGAGCCACTACCACAGTCAGGGTTAGCGCTGCAACTGATGGGACTGTTGTTACTAGTGGGGGGGTGCTGATGTGGGATAGGTCTTAGGAGCTGGCAGATGTCAGTGGGCAGTGCTGCCACCCCGAGTGAAGATCGCAGGAGCTGGCAGGGGCTGGTGGGTGGTGCTGCTACCCCTGGGCGTTGCATGAGCAGATGGGTGCCAGCAGACAGTTCTGCCCTAAGCACTGCACGCAGGTCACAGGAGCAGGTAGGTGTCAGTGGGCGGTGCCACCATACTGCACGCGGGTGGCAGGAGCAAGTGGGTGTGGTGGATGATGCTACCATCACACGTGGGTCACAGGAGCTGAGGGATGCTAGTGGGCGGTGCCGCCACTGCACGCATTAAAGGGACAGATGGGTGGTGGTAGGCGTTGCTGCTGCCACTGCCACACGCATCACAGGACCGAGTGGTCATCGGTGGGAGGTTCCGCTGCCTTGCACATGGGTCACAGGAGCGGGTGTCGTCGGGTGGTGCCTGGGTCCATGGATTTTTAAACACTCCTTCCTGTATCTAGAACGATCTATCCCTGCCTGCCTTTCCCCTAATCCTAGCCTCCATTCCCCTCTCCTTATATACACAAGCATTCATAGTCAATTTTTTTTTTTACACCTAGCAAATTCCCCATCTCCAGTGTCTGGTCCTCAGATACACCTTCCTTAGCTTCCCCAGGAAAAGTTAGATACTCTGGCTTTGGTATTTCCATGGCATTATTTTGTTCTTTTCTCACTAAAAGCACTTAACATAGTGTAGCATACTGTACTATTCCCCTACATGCTCATTTTCCTTCCAGACTGGCTAAGTTCTCCAAAAGTAGGCTGTTGTGATCATCTCTCCCAGCACACAGTAGGGGTTTGCAGAAATTATTAGTGTTCTTCCAAAATATTACACTTCCCTTTTCCTTCTAGGTAGATGGTTGACTTGCATTTACATATCTCTTTTGAAGTTAGGTATGGCTGTGTAACCATTCTGGCTAATGAAATATGAACATAAGTAACATATATCACTTTTAAAGGGACATATTTCACTTTTAAAAGTCAATGTGTACTCTGTTTTCTCACCTTAGTGATCATGAAACCATATATTATTGAGTTGACAAGGGACTAAAATAAGAAGAGAACAATGCCAAACCATAGTAGATACACAGCATGAGTGAAAATAATCAATACGTATGTTAGGTCACTTCGGTTTAGAGATTTTGTTACCTCATCATAACTTAGCCTATCCTAACCATGTGCTGGACTAAATACTTTTTTTTTTTAAATGAATGTAATGAAAATGCAGTGAAGGCCACTATCTATTAGTTTGCCTACAATGGAGGAAATCACTCTTCTTTTGCTTCATCTCTGTATATATACTATTAAATTACTAGCGATGACTATTTCCTAAATGTATTTTCTCCTCCTTTCTCGTAGTAGTCTGCTAAATTTGAGTGCAAAGAAAAACATTTTCTCCCCACATTACATATAGGACACCTGAAAGTTTTCTGCAATTGCCAATTCTTATTTGTTGAAAATGGCATACTGAATTATTCTTACAACAATTTGAAGAAAAAGAAAGCATTTAAAAATACCCTGTAAGACTTTACCTTCTAACATACAGCTGCATTCACTTCAAAATTTATCATGGGAATAAACATTAATTGTTTCTAAGTAGATCATGAATATTTATTCCTATGAAAATATTTGGCTTTGGAGAATAGTCTGAGAGAAGCTGTCTGGGGGTTGGGGTGGGAAGTAACATACCCAGAGTTATAAGGTAGCCTTTTTCTTTAGCAATGTTTTCAGATAATTCTTATTAGTGTTGAGGGTGTTCACAATGACTAAGTTATTTAAGTACACAAAATCAGAGCCTTTTGGAAACTATAATTTAAAATTTCTGGTGGTAAGCATATCAAACTAGATAAGTAGATGAATTTATAAATAATCGAGTTTTCTTCCTGAGTCACTGTTGACCTATATAACCAGAGATGACAATTTTGTTTTGTCACTTACTTCAAAAAGTTTAGACTTTTTTTACTGAATATTAATAATTTGATTATATGTCTCATCAATTTGTGAAAAATGTGTCTTTATTTTCTATTCATTGTCCCTAATACAAACAAGAGTTTCTGGCATACCGCAGACTTTTAGGTTTTCAAAACTGATTAAGGGGATGCATGAATGAATGAGTGCTATGTGACTTTAAGCAAATCACCTTTAACCTCTCTAGATCTGAGCTATGCAATACAATAACTGCTAGCTACACAATGCCATTATGTGTAAAATACACATCAGGTTATATGTGTAATATACATATGGGATTTTGAATATTCAATACCAAAATACATAAAATAACTTAATAATAGTTTACATATCAATTGCATATTAAAATGATAATGCTTTGAGTATACTGGATTAAAAAATGACCATATAAATTATTTCACCTGCATCTTATTATACTTTTTAAATTTTTATGTTGAAGTAATTGTAGATTTCCCAGAAGTTACAAAAATACTTCAGAGAGGTTCTAAGTATACTTCACCAAGTTTTTCTCAGTGGTAACATTTTCCATAACTATAGTGCAATATCAAAATTAAAAAGTGACATTTTTATAATCTACAGTCCTCATTCAGATTTCATAAGTTTTACACACACACATTTGGGGGGGGCATGTATCTGTGCAAGTGCTATACAATTTTATATTTTATGTGTAGCTTCATGTAATCACTACTACAACCAAGATACAAAATCATTCCATCATCTCAAAGATCTCCCTTGAGCCATCTCTTTATAACTAAACCTACCCTTACCCTGAATCCTGGAAACCACTAATCAGTTCTCTATCCCTATAATTCTGTCATTTAATAAATATTATATAAAAGGAATCATACATTAGTATCCTTTTGAGATAAATTTTTTTTCACTCAGCATAATGTCCGTGAGATTCAGCCTCATTGTTACATGGAAGAATAGTCTTGTTCCTTTTTACTACTTAGTAGTGGGATGGCTTACCACAGTTTAACAACCTTTTAAAGGAGATTTAGGTTGTTTCATGTTTGGGGCTATTAAAAATAAAGCTTCTATGAACATTTCCCCTACAGGATTGTGGTGAATGTAAGCTTTTTATCTCTCTGAGATGAATTCCAGTAAGTGTGAATGCTTGGTCATAAGTTAAATGAGTGTTTAGTATTTTTAGGAAACTAGTTTAAGAAATTAGTTGTACAGTGATATCTCATTGTGGTTTTAATTTGTATTTCTCTAATAACCAAAGATTCTGAATATATTTCATGTGCTTAACACCATCTATATATCTTCTTTTGTAAAATGTTCATCTTGTTTCCTGATTTTCTAAATAGATTGGGTTTTTTGTTTGCATTATTATTTTTTTCTTATTTTACTGTTGAGGTTTTTCTTTTCAAAGCTTTATGGGGTACTAATATTTTTGGTTACATGGATCACTTTTACAATACGTGAGTCATGATTGTAAGTGTTCCCATCAACCACACAGTGTTAACTGTACCCCTTATGTAGGTTTTTGCCCATCCCTTCCTCCCCCACCCGCCTGGTTGACTTCTGTTGAGTTCTACTTCCCTCTATGTATATGTGTGCCCATTGGTCATTTCCAATTTAATAATAAGTACATGTGGTGTTTGTTTTTTCCATTCTTTAGATACTTTACATAGGATAATAGTCTCCAGTTCCATCCAAATTGTTGCAAAAGGCATTAAGCCATCCTTCTTCATGACTGAGTATCATCCCATGGTATACATATACCATACTTTGTTATGTTCCTTGGCATGGATTTCTTTAGGCTTATTGTGTTTGGACTCTTGCTCTTGAATCCTCAGCTTTATACTTTTCATAAAATTGGGAAATTCTCAAGTCATTATTAATTTGAATATTTGTGCATACCTACATTCTCTATCCTCTCCAGCAAGTCCAATGACATGAACATTAGACCTTTTATTATTATCCATAGGTTCCTGAGGCTTTGTTAATTTTTGTAGTCTAATTGCTCTCCATTGTTAAGATCAGATAATTTTTAGTGTTTTATCTTCAAGTTCATTGCTTCATTCCCCTCTCACTTCCACTTGCATTGAGCTCATATAGTAAGTTTATTTCAATTATTTTATATTTAACATCTAAAATTTCCATTTAGTCTTTCCTATCTTCTACTTCTTGTTAAGACTTTCTTTTTCTAATTTGTTCCAAGCATGTTTATAATTGCTCATTGAATAATTTTTTATGATGGCTGCTTTGAATTCCTTTTCAGATAATTCCAATGTCTGTTTTTTCTAAATGTTGGCATTTATTAAAGATGTTTTCTCATTCAAGATGAGATACTCCTGGTTCTTGATATACTGAATGATTTTCAGTTAAGTATTGGACGTTTGGTGTATTCTATTATGAAACTTTGGGTCTTCTTTAAATCTATCTTAGCAGGCCTCCAGTAATACCACAATGGCAAGAAAAGTCATGCTGAGCCTGATTATTGCTATATAGGTGGAAGTTTGGGCTTCCCAGCTAGCTTTCACCTACACTGTAGAGAGAATGGAGTATGCCCCATTACTGCTGGGTAAGGGTGGAAGTCCAGGTTCCCCATGTGCATTCTACGGACATGATGGTGTAGTGCAGAGAAGAGCACTTGTGAAGTGCTAAAATTGTAGTTTCTCCATTTGGTTTCCCTGTATGTCACTAAGTAAGAAAGGGAGAGGGGCATTTCATTACCAATGAATGAAGGTGGAAATCTAGGCCCCTCTCTTGGCCTTTGCTGATGAGGACAAGAATCTGGTTCTGTTTTTTGTTCTGTGTGATGGTGAGTAGGGAAGTTATTGTCAAAATATTTTTCTTTCCTGCTAGGTTCTCCTTTCTTGGATCTTTGGCTTATAAGAAGAAGTTTTACTTGGGACCTTTTAAATTTTTTTGGCTGTTTATGTGGGTGTTTCTGGGTTGCAGGGTTCTCCAGCACCCAGTCCAGAAAAAGAAATCCCAAGGATCTCACCACTGAGTCATTCCTCAAATCCTAAAGTTTTTAGCTAGTTTGGTACCTTCTTTCCAGATTTAAGAGTCTGTGTGTTTTAAATATATGTCCAGAGATTTTAGCTATATTTACCATGAATCTATACCATGTTGTCCAGAATCAGAAGTCTCACCTTTTTACTTCTTCAAAAACTATGGCTACTAAAAATTTTTAAACTGCATTTATAAGTCACATCATATTTCTGCTGGACAGAGCCATCTGTAGATCTTAGCTTTTTCACTTGTAAATCAGAAGGTTAGAAAGAGATGTTTTCCAAAGTCAGTCCTTTACATCTCTAAAATCCCATGATTCTAGGGATTATTGTTTGACCTCTTTATACAATGCAAATGTTATAGATGATACTGTTGTTCTTTCTACTTACTTCCATCCCAGTTACCAGAAATGGTCCTGGAAACCCCTTCAAAAGCCTCAAAATAGAGGCAAGAGATAATTGAAGGAGGTTATTATTTTTAAAATACCAATATGTTAACGTTTCCTTAGAAAGTAGTTGGTAAGCAAAAATCTTAGCACTTGCACTTGCTAATCAGCTTTTGCTTTTTTTACTCTTTGTGCTTAAAAAAGAATTAATTACCCCAGTATCCTTACTTCTACATATACCTAATAATGCATACCCCACTCTGGAGAATAAACTAAGTTTGACAGAGAAAGGTTTAATGCATAGCTAAAAATAGCACTGTAATCTCCTTGAAAGAACTCTCAGCACTCCCCTCTCTCCTTTTAGACAGACTTTCCTTTTCTGAACTGCTAATGAATGGTTCTTGTATCCTTATAATTCTCTCTCTTATCCTACATCCTCCCACATATTTTGAAAGACGATTAAAGTTCACTTTCTTCTAATATTCATAAGTAATTTTCCTTAAATCCATTAGATCCACAACAGAACAATTCCAATATTCTGTCCATAAAATTCTGGTTTCCTAGAAGGCTTGTTTGAAAATTAAGACAGTACCTTTGAGTAAAGTTCTCCAGTCTGTCACTACAAAGTTCCCCAGCAACCTAGCTGTCTCTCATCCGAATCGTTTCCCTTGAAATATGTATTTCTCTATCACTTCATAAAAAGGGCACTCTTGAAGGTCACTGATGGTTTTCTTCTCTCAAACTCAGCAATCTACTTACCTCCTGTCCTTCTGAAATATTTTATATTGTGTTCCAAACTCCTCCACAAGTTCTCTTGCCTTATTTCCTGTTATATTCTGACTCTCTTCTGATTTTCTTGAATGTATCTTGTTTCTTCACCTACCTTTCTATTCTCCTCTTCTCATTATCTAAACATACACATTTTCTGTTCCCTTAAGATGTTCTTAAACCTGTCTTTCATTTCTCTCTATTTCTTGGGAATCTTCATTCCAGTTTCAACTATAACTTCTATTTGAATTATTCACAAATCTCTTTTCCTGTCTTTTCATCTTAACTACAGTCCCATATCTCCAGGCTCATTTACATTTCACCTTGTATGCCCCACAATACTATAAACTGGACAAGACTGAAATCAAACTCCTCTGCTTCCCTGCCAACTTTCCTGTCAAATCGATCTAAGATTCTCTGCTTCAACAAAGCAATCCTCTATAACCCAGAAGATTGAGTCATCTTTCATTAAACACTCTTTTCATCCCATCTCTAGACTTAGGCACCAAATCGAGCATGTTTCCCCCTACAAACTTGAGTTGAGTGGAAGATAAACAGCCTTGAAGCTAATTAGATCTATGTTTAAATTTATGTTATTTGCCATAACTTTGCTTGCACTTAGATATATGACATAACACCTCTGAGCTTCAGTGTTTCACATGAAAAATGAGAAAAACACTGCCTATGGAACTGTGATGATTTAATAAGATAATATGTTATAAATTCCCAGCATATTATAGGAATCACATGGCAGAAAAAGTAAGGGGACTCTCTCATGCCTCTTTTTATAAAGGTAAACTAATCCAATTCACGTGGGCTCTGCAATCCAATGGTACCTTCCAATGGCCCCATCTCCCAACATCATCACCTTGGGGATCAGAATTTAAACATATGAATTTGGAGAAACACAAACATTTAGACAATATTAATCCACATGAGCACTTACAAGTACTTCAACTTCATATACCAGTTACATTTTAAAGCCTAATCTGGCTATTTTCATTAGTTTTACATTCTTGTATGCCTTAGGAAATACGTTTTAAAATAATGTGTAATCCTCATTTCATTTTTAAAGGATATTTTACAAAAGAGAGAGGGTATAATATCAGAATTTGTAAGTTTAACTTGAATAAATTTAGAGCTCTGACAAAATATCATTATTATTATTATTTCATTTTGATGTGAACCAGAGGAAACTATCAGGAAAGTCCTGGGACAGAGACCCACTGTAATTATCTCTCTACACCTTCTGTTTCTGCAGAGATAATTGACACTTGGAGATCTCCTACTATGCACCAAGTTGTGTAACTTTGTGTATGTCTGTGTGGGTGTGTATAAGATAGGTATTATTATGCCATTCTACAGATATAAAACTAAAGCATAAGAAATTTGAATTTTTTTCAAGAACTCACAGCTAATAAGTGGTGAAAGTGAGATTCAGTTATTTAGGCTCCAGTATTCTTTACTGCTACCCCACACTGCTCTCATTTCTTTAGTCTCTATGGTATAAGTATGATTCTGTGCACAAAAAAAAAAAAAACCCACACCAATATATGTAATAATTATGGTAGCTTTTGCCATAAGATATCACATCTGCTGAACAGAATAATCGCCAGATATGTATCATCCCAAGGAGGCTATTTCTTAAAGGGTATTTAGAAATGTAAAGTGCTATACAGAAAAGTGTTATACAGTGCAAAAATCAACTATAATTACTGCAATTATCAATGCTGACTGGAATCCCAGAAATCAAATTTGCCTTAGATCATCAAAGAAGGCTTATAAAATAAAATACTATCAAGACCATTTCTAAGAGAGTCCTATCTATAAGAATATTTTAGGCCAGCAGCATTAGCGTTATCTATAGATGAGTTCTATGGAAACCAGAGTAACTGAAAATTGCCAGATTCACTATCTGCAATGGTTCATGCTCTTACTGTTGCCTATAAGGCCAAAGGAACCACCCTAAGTAAAACAGTGAAACCCTCTTAAACACTCTCATGTCTTTCCTTATATTACTCTTCTTTTTACTTTCAGGCAAATTTTACACACTCTGCTACTTAAAACTCAATCCCTTCTTTCTTTGCCTCTCTCTGCCCTATGTCCTAGGAAGAATGTCAACCAGAGAGCTTGTAATCGACAACCTCACATTTTTGTGTTCTGTTTTTCTTTTTTTTTTTTTTTTTGAGACAGAGCCTCAAGCTATCCCCCTGGGTAGAATGCCGTGGCATCATAGCTCACAGCAACCTCCAACTCCTGGGCTCAAGCAAGTCTCCTGCCTCAGCCTCCCAGTAGCTGGGACCACAGGCACCCACCACAACGCCCGGCTATGTTTTGATGGCAGCCGTCATTGTTGTTTGGCAGGTCCGGGCTGGATTCAAACCTGCCACCTTAGGTGTATGTGGCTGGCGCCTTAGCCACTTGAGCCACAGGCGCCGAGCCTTGTGTTCTGTTTTTCGAAGAGCATGTTAATAACATACCAGATCATGTGCCACAGGGATATACAGTGGGAACACTTTAGACACAACAAATAAACCTACTATAAGTATACTTAGAGCAAAGAATGTCACATTGGTGGTCCTTAATTTAGATGACAACCAATCTTTCCAACTGATAAGGCCACTCATAGATAGTAATGAATGATCCTGAAGGCACAATCCCTCTCAGTACCTACAATACCCATAAAAGCTCTGTGCCATTGCAGTAATTAATTCACAATGATTTACACCTTAAAGTGTTCTGTTATGTATTTAAATTTTATAATTATCCAGTTCCAATAATAAGACTTTTCTTCACTTCACTTTCATGGCTTCTCTTCTTCCATATCACTTATAATAGAAGTAGAAGCAACTAACTTCATTGTATAGGAGCTCCTGTCCATAAATCTAGAAATGGTTCCAGATTGGTACTCTCAATGATTGGCTAAGTACCTTTAGTGGAGTCCAAAAATAATATGGGGCCTCAATTTCATTTTCTCTCTTCATTTTCTATCTGACACCTACAGAATTGTATGGTTCTGTAATATTATTATTTAAAGTAAAGATGAAAGCATAAAAACAGGGACAGAAAAACAACATACTCTTCACTAAATAAAAGCCTTATTTGACTAAATAAATTTCCTCTTTTAATAGTTAATAAACTAGAAGATATTGGGAATGCCTTAAGCTTTGAGTATAATTCTTTTTTTTTTTTTTTTTTCTTTTGAGACAGAGCCTCAAGCTATCACCCTACATAGAGTGCCATGGTGTCACAGTTCACAGCAACCTCAAACTCCTGGGTTTAAGCAATTTTCTTGCCTCAGCCTCCCGAGTAGCTGGGACTACAGGTGCCCACCACAACACCTGGCTATTTTTTCACTGTAGTTGTCATTGTTGTTTGGCAGGCCCAGGCTGGATTTGAACTGGCCAGCTCTAGTGTATGTGGCTGGCACCTTAGCTGCTTGAGCTACAGGTGCCACCCTTTGAGTATAATTCACTGGGAAATGTGGAGGGGGTTATACATGTGATTTGATCAGAATACATCTGGTTCAACAACAAAATGAAAAAAAAAATAATGGTTATTTAATTTGTATTTATATAAAGCTGTGTTTTTCAAATTATATAACAAAGAACATTACTAATTTCACAAAATACTAATAAGAATTGCATTCAAATAGGAACTGGGATGGCTCTTAAGAGTTGTCTGGATTTAGAAACTCACTTCCAAAAATTAGAGTATGGAAAAAAATAATTTTACAGTGTAAAAAACCTAATTAACACAGTTTAACCAAGTAACTGAAATTAACATTAGCAATGATGAGTCTTCTTGATATCTCAAGGACCCACCTTCCCAATATGATGTTCTGAGAAAAGCATTTCATCTCTGTGATATTTTTTCACAAAAAAACCTGTAACCTCTATCAAATCATGAGAAATTGCATCAGGCATACTCGATTTCAAAGACATTCTACAAATGCCCGATTATTACCCCTTAAAACTGCCAAGGTTATAAAGAATAAGAAAATATTGAGAAAAATCTCACAAATCATACATGAAACTAAATACAATATGGTTTCCTAGACTGGATCCTGAAATAGAAAACAATACCTTAATGGAGAACTGGTGGTATAAAGTCTGGAGTTTAATTAATAGTAAAACACCAGTAGTGTTTTCTCATACTGGAAAAATGTATCAGGATAATGTGAGATGATAAGAATACTGAAACTGGTTGAAGGCCATATGGAAATATCTGTACTAATCTGTATAAGTGTTCTGTAACTCCAAAGTTATTCCAAATAAAATTTTTCTTTAAATAATTGATGAAGTGATACATTGGAAAATCCCTTTGGGAAACTTTGTGTTAAACAATTAATTTTCTCAATGTCTTGTAATTATCAAATGTCCTAAAGTCAAACTAGCTGCAGGGATATCTAGTTTGATTTTAACAGGGGGATATAGGGTTCTGTGTTTCCTAAACACATTTGGTCAGAAAATCTATTTTTCTTCAAGAAGTATCTTTGAGGAAAATTGCTGACATAGATAAAGTATTTCCTAATGTGCCATAGCCTTCTGTTCTATACCAGACTATGTTCAAGTTTGAATCATCACCTGTCTGAAGAGAGAAAGCTATGAGCTATGAGTATTAAATTGGCAGAAGACTTGAAACTAGAAGATAATATGATAGATGAGAGAATAACCATTCAAATTATAAAAGGCTACTTTCACCAAACTTAACGGGATGAATAGAAAAAGATAAACATATAATCTACTTTTAGTTAAGCAAATTACAAAAAAAATATTAACCAAGTAAGTACAGGATAAAGAACAACAGGCTTAAATGCTTATCATGTACTGTGAGTCAAGTCTGAGTTCTCAAGTCAAATTAGTAGAACCATCATGCTTAGTAAAGCGACCCTAATATTGTAGTAAGGCCATTTCTGTAGGTTTTGTTTGTTTTCTTAGTTCTATGTGCTATATTACAAAAAGTCCTCCATGAACCATTTCCAAAGGAGAGCGAAGAGTATGACATGCATCTTGGAAACCAGGTCATCACAAGAAATGTTGAAGAAAC
The DNA here is from genome assembly GCF_000181295.1 of Otolemur garnettii. Lineage (NCBI taxonomy): Eukaryota > Metazoa > Chordata > Mammalia > Primates > Galagidae > Otolemur > Otolemur garnettii. The sequence continues at coordinate 8,394,974 of NW_003852446.1, forward strand.
TGGAACCATTCCCTGATGCCCAGAAAACCTAAGGGGATTTAACAGTGATCCTCAAGTTTGTAAGGGTACAGGAGAATAAAACCTATTCTGTGCAACTTCAGATGTCAGAAGGAGGACCCAAGTAAGCAAGCAGCAGCATATTTTGTAACCATTAAAATGTCTCATAATGGGCAGCACCTGTGGCTCAAAAGGGTAGGGCACCAGTCCTATATGCCAGAGGTGGCGGGTTCAAACTCAGCCCTGAAGGAGGACCCAAGGAAGCAAGAAGCAGCATATTTTGTTACCATTACAATGCGTCATAATGGGCAGTGCCTGTGGCTCAAAGGGTAGAGTGCCGGTCCCATATGCTAGAGGTGGCAGGTTCAGACTCAGCCCTGACCAAAAACTGCAAAGAAAAAAAAAAAGCCACATAATGAAATGTACATCCTTGAAATGAAGCAAGCTCCCTACCTCTGAGAGTATTTAAATAGAAGCTGGATATCCACTGGTCCAGACTGCTGATAGGGTGTCTTTGATATTGTACCTAATAAATTACTTTTACACAGCTTTATAGTACTAAAAACTCATAATCTATCAAACCACAGGGAATGAAAAGAATTAAGTCACTGAGAAAAATGGCAAATAATTGAAAATAACTCGTAAGTTACTTTAGGCATGACTACCTCTTCTAACCATCATCCCTGTAATAATATCTGGAAACTTCCTGAACAAGTGCAGGACTTCAGATGAAAAATCAGAGGCAAAATACCACCCCTGAGTGTACACCTAATAAATTTCACTAGAGGACAGGGAAACAATGAATTGATCTAGACAAAGTGTTGTATTTACTCCAAAAGAATTATGCCAAAATAAATAAACACACAAATATATAAATAAATAAATTTTTAATCTACTATTTTTTCTCTTATGGAAATAATTGTCTTATAAAAAGGACAATGTGTAAAAGCTCAAGGACTGCTTAAATATTGCTCCCAAGCCGAGCCAGAATTGTCATCAGGAGAGTGAAAAAGGAACTCAGGACAGAGACGTTAAGAAAGCAGTTACACTTGAGGTCCTGTAAGTGCCAGCCTGGTCAGTCCTGGAGAGTTAGTCCCTCTCTAAATTTTGTATCACAGAGGTAGAACACGATGGTGGATGGGATAGACGTTTAGCTCAGCTCTCCCAGAACAGCAGAAACTCCAGTCCAGAGGGAGAGATAATGGCCAGAAAGAACCAACAAAGCTGAAGGGTGGGAGCCAAGCTCAGAGAAGAGATAGATAATTCCATGTCTTCCCTGCTGAGGCAAGCTGCGACTCCAAGGAAACAAATTTCAGGTACAGAATTAATCCCAAAGAGGATGTGTGTCCATCCCCTCCCCCAAGAGAGTTGCTTGCTTGCTGTGGGATCTCTACTAGTGAGTGGTGAACTGAGGTTCTCTTCTCTCACCCCACTGGAGCAACTTGCTGGACACTGGGTCTCCTTTCCCAGGGAGTCCCTGCTGTGAGCCTAGAAATTCCCTTGTCTGGCAGGAAGTTTGAACAAATATTATCCCTGCCTCCTTGAACTTCCAGTCTACCCTTCTCTCCTAGCCTGGCAGTCTAAAAGTCCAACCTGCAGTCCAACCCGCAGAGACCAGAATGTCTGTACTTCTTGGCTAGGACTAGGCATTACAGAGACAGAGGCAGTGCAGCTACACTGTATCTGAATCCAGTAATAGTAAAGAAAGACACAGAGGGGAAGGTGTCTGGCCTGGCTCTGCGAAAGTGTATCTCAGCAGTGGGCGGAGGCTTGGGTCTCTGTGCGACAGGTAGAGACTCAGGAACTGCTGAGGTGCTCAAACCCAAGTGGAGATACTTCCCACCCAACATCAGCATTAATAGAGTGACCCTGCTGGGGTCTAATTTTGGAGAGTCACCTCCCCAACTCTGTGGTCTGCCAAAGGAAACCAGACCTTGCCCTATAGGGATACCAGAGCTGTAGATCAGCAGCAGCAAAGTTGTGGTGGCTGAGGGAGAAATACATTTTCTGTTTGGATATCCTCAGGTTTAGACTGAGTTCAATGGAACATTCTCCAGTTGCCATTGAGTACCTGAGGCAGGCAGGCTTCAGCTCGCCCTGCTGGCTGGTGGCAGAGGGTGGTAGCTGAGAGGAGGAAGCATTGACTTTACTTTGACTTTGGCAGGTGTAAAGCCCTGGCACATTTGCTTATTGGACAGAACTGGGCCACAGAGACCGAGTTAACAGAGACTGGCAGTGGGATTACCAGAGACTGGGGTTACCAGAGTCCAGTGGTGAAGGGTGAACAAGGTGGGGAAAGAGGCATCAGCCCCCTTGCTCCACACCTTCTATTGAACAGGCCTTTCAGACTCTTCAGAGCACCAGAACAAGCCACGCTTGAGCTACCAATAGACTCCTGCTATCTAGTTGCTGAAGACCTTTCGAACTCTCCAGCTAGAGAGTAGGTGCTGATGAGGACAAGTGGTTTGGAACTCTTAAACTGGAAAAATCAAACAAGAACCCTCCAAGGTGGTACCCTGCTTTTGCTGTAGTAAGAAAGTTTGATTTTCCTCTTCCAGGTGTTGCCTATGGGGGGCAGGATGTCAATGTTGCTTGTATTTCGCCAAAGCTGAGACCTCAACTAAGAGTCACTGATTCACAAGGATTGGACAGAGATCACTGAATACTGGACAGAGATCACTGAATACAAGACAGAACCACCTAGCCCTACTATACCAAGCAGGTCTCCAGAGTCTCAGGCTGTAGTACTGTATGGGTCCTTTGCAAAATTGTAGAGGAAAAGCTGCAGTCACCAATCCCAGTTCTTTGGTGAAGGGCTGGTCAACCACAACCCCAGAAACCTCCAATCCAATTTCACCTTACCTGCTCATCTAGCCAAACAGTGAAAAACAATCATGGGCAGAGTCAGAAGAAAAACGCTGGTAACATGAATAATCAGAACAGTTCAACTCCCCCAAGGAATAACAAACCAGCCAAACCAGAGGATCCCATTCACAAACAGATGGCTGAGATGTCAGAAATCAAATTTAGAATTTGGATGGCAAATAAGATTAACAGAATGGAAGTAAAGTTGGAATTAGAAATTCTAGGAATAATTCAAAAGTTGCCTCAAAAATTCAATAAATTCAACAACAAAATCACCAAAGATTTTTGACACATTGAGAAAAGAAGTTACAGCCTTCCAAGATATGAAAATGTAGTAGAATATCTCAGTAACAGAATGGAGCAGTCAAAAGAAAGGATATCTGACATTGAAGACAAAGCTTTTGAACACTCCCAAATGCTCAAACAGGAAGAGAAGTGGAGAGCAAAAATGCATCAATCTCTCAGAGAGCTCTGGGATAATTGAAAGAAAACTAATATTCACCTTATAGGAATTCCTGAAGGTGACAAGTTTGCTTTGAAAGGCACAGAGGTGCTACTCCAAAAAATAATCAAGGTGAACGTCCCAGAAATGCCAAGAGATTCTGAGATTCAGTTATCAGACAGTTTCAGAACCTAAGCATGATTGAATACAAATAAGATATCTCTGAGGCACATTATAATTAACTTTGCCAAAGTTAATATGCAGGAGAAAATTCTACAAGCAGCCAGACATAAGAAAACCATAACTTACAAGGGGAAGAATATTAGAATGATTGCATATCTCTCTACAGAAACATTTCAAGCTAGAAGAGGATGGTCATCCACCTTCAACCTCCTAAAACAAAACAATTTTCAAACGAGGATCCTATATCCAGCTAAACTGAGTTTCATTTGTGATGGAGAAATTAAATACTTTAATGATATTCACATGCTGAAGAAATTTGCAATAACTAAACCAGCTCTCCAGGATATTCTCAGACCCATCCTCCACAGTGACCACCACAATACTTTACCACCCAAGTAAACTCATCGAGAAAATTTTGATCCAAACCTAATTTCCACAGTGGCAAAAGGATTAAAAATGTCCACTGGAATTTTGAAAAATTCGACACTCAAAATAATACCAGGTTTATCACTACTCTCAATCAATGTGAATAGCTTAAATTGCCCTATAAAGACACACAGGGTGACTGACTGGATACAAAAACTCAGGCCAGATATCTGCTACATACAAAAATCTCATCTTACCTTAAAAGATAAATATAGACTTAGGGTGAAGGGATGCTCATCTATAATTTAGGCAAATTGCAATCAGAAAAAAAGCAGGTGTTGCAATTTTATTTGCAGGTACAATAGGCTTTAAACCAACAAAAGTAAGGAAAGGTAAGGATGGTCACTTCATATTTGTTAAGGGAAATACTCAACATGATGAGATTTCAATTATTAATATTTATGCACCCAACCAGAATGCTTCTCAATTTATAAGAGAGACTCTAACTGAAATAAGCAACTTGATTACCTCCAGCACTATAGTAGCCAGAGATTTTAACACCCCTTTGGCTATGTTGGATAAATCCTCCAATAAGAAACTAAACAAAGAAATTTTAGACTTAAACCATTCAACAATTAGATTTAACAGACATCTACAAAACATTTCATCTTAACAAAACTGAATACACATTCTTCTCATCAGTGCATGGAACATTCTCCAAAATTGATCACATCTTAGGTCACAAGGCTAACCTCAGCAAATTTTAAGAAATAGAAATTATTCCTTATATCTTCTCAGACCATCATGGAATAAAAGTTGAACCTAGTAACAACAGGAATCTGCAGACTCATACAAAGACATGGAAACTAAATAATTTTACGCTAAATGATACCTGGGTCATACATGAGATTAAGAAAGAAATTACTAAATTTTTGGAGCAAAACAATAAAGAAGACATAAACTACCAGAACCTCTGGGATACTACAAAGGCAGTCCTAAGAGGGAAATTTCTAGCATTGTAAGCCTTCCTCAAGAGAATGGAAAGAGAAGAAATCAACAACTTAATGGGACAGCTCAAGCAACTGGGAAAGGAAAAACATTCCAATCCCAAACCCAGCAGAAGAAAAGAAATAACCAAAATTCGAGCAGAATTAAATGAAATTGAAAATTAAAAATTATGCAACAGATCAATGAATCAAAAAGTTGGTTTTTTAAAATGGTCAATAAAACAGGTAGACCACTGGCTAACCTAACCAGAAATAAAAGAGTAAAATCTCTAATTTCATCAATCAGAAATGATAGAGATGAGATAACCACAGACTTTGCAGAAATTCAAAAAATCCTTAATGAATGTTACAAAAAACTCTATTCTCAGAAATATGAAAATCTGAAGGAAATTGACCAATACTTGGAATCATTCCATCTTCTTAGACTTAGCCAGGAAGAAGTGAAAATGTTGAATAGGCCTATATCAAGTTCTGAAATAGCATCAACTATACAAAATCTTCCCAAAAAGAAAAGCCCAGGACCAGATGGCTTCACATCAGAATTTTACCAAACCTTTAAAGAGGAAATTGTGCCCATATTACTTAATCTTTTCCAAATATAGAAAAAGAGGGAATACTTCCCAACACATTCTATGAAGCTAATATCACCCTCATCCCCAAACCAGGAAAAGACCAAACAAGAAATGAAAATTACAGACCAATATCTCTAATGAATATTGATGCAAAAATATTCAATAAGATCCTAGCAAACAGAATCCAGCAACACACCAAATTATACACCATGACCAAGTGGGTTTTATCCCAAACTCTCAAGGCTGGTTCAAAATACATATATCTATAAATATAATACATCACATAAACAAATTAAAAACAAAGGCCATATGATCCTCTCAATTGATGCAGAAAAATCTTTTGATAATATCCAGCATCATTTTATGATCAGAACACTTAAGAAAATAGGTATAGAAGGGACATTTCTTAAATTGATAGAGGCCATCTATGGCAAACCTACAGCAAATACTATATTGAATGGAATAAAATTGAAAACATTTCCACTCAGATCAGGAACCAGGCAAGGTTGCTTACTATCTCCACTGCTATTTAACATTGCAATGGAAGTCTTAGCCGTTACAATTAGGCAAGAGAAGGCAATCAAGGGTATCCATATAGGCTCAGAGGAGATCAAACTTTCACTTTTTGAAGATGATATGATTGTACACCTGGAGAACCCCAGGGACTCAACTACAAAACTCTTAGAAGTGATCAAGGAATACAGCAGCATCTCAGGCTACAAAATCAATACTCACAAATCAATAGCATTAATATATACCAACAATAGTCAAGCTGAAAAAAACAGTTATGGACTCTATTCCCTTTACAGTAGTGCCAGAGAAAATGAAATATCTGGGAGTGTACCTAACAAAGGATGTGAAAGATCTCTATAAAGATAACTATGAAACTTTGAGAAAAGAAACAGCCAAAGATGTCCACAAATGGAAAAACATGCCATACTCATGGCTGGGAAGAATCAACATGGTTAAAATGTCCATACTACCCAAAGCAATCTATAGATTTAATGCAATCTCCATTAAAGCACCCATGTCATACTTTCTGATCTGGAAAAACTAGTACTTCATTTTATATGGAAACAGAAAAAAACCTCGAATAGCCAAGACATTACTCAGAAATAAAAACATAGCAGGTGGAATCATGCTACCAGACTTCAGGCTATACTATAAATCTATAGTGATCAAAACAGCATGGTTTTGGCACGAAAATAGAGGTAGATGTATGGAACAGAATTCAGAACCAAGAGATGAATCCAGACACTTATTGTCACTTGATCTTCAATAAGCCTATCAAAAACTTAAATTGGAGGAAATACTCCCTATTTAACAAATGGTGTTTGGTCAATTGGCTGGCGACTTGTAGAAGACCGAAACTGGACCCACATCTTTCACCTCTAACAAAAATTGACTCTCACTAGATAAAAGACTTAAACCTAAGGCATGAAACCACAAAGGTTCTTGGACAGAGTACAGGAGAAACACTTGAAGATATTGCCCTGGGAGAATACTTTATGAGGAGGACCCCCAGGGCAATTGAAGCAATACCAAAAATACATTACTGGGATCTGATCAAACTAAAAAGCTGCTGCACTGCCAAGAACACAGTAAGTAAAGCAAGTAGACTGCCCTCAGAATGGGAGAGGATATTTGCAGTTTATGTTTCTGACAAAGGTCTGATAACCAGAATCCACAGAGAACTCTAATTTTTTCATAAGAAAAGAACAAGTGATCCCATTTCATTATGGGCAAGAGACCTGAACAGAAGCTTCTCTGAAGAAGACAAGCACATGGTATACAGACACATGAGAAAATACTCATCATCTTTAATCATCAGAGAAATGCAAATCAAAACCACTTAGAGATACCAACTAACTCCAGTAAGACTTGCCCACATAACAAAATCCCCAAACTACACATGTTGGTGTGGATGTGGAGAAAAGGAAACATTTCTCCACTGCTGGTGGGAATGCAAACTAATAGGTTCCTTTTGGAAAGAAGTTTGGAGAACACTCAGAGATCTAAATATTGACCTGCCGTTGGATCCTGCAATTCCTTTACTAGCAGTATATCCAAAAGACTAAATATCACTTTGCAAAAAAGATATTTGCACCAGATTATTCACTGCAGCTCAATTCTTAATAGCCAAGTCATGGAAGAAGCCCAAGTGCCCATCGACCCATGAATGGATTAATAAATTGTGGTATATGTGTACCATGGAATACTTTGCAGCATTAAAAAAAGATGGAGCCTTTACCTCTTTTATGTTTACATGGAGGGACCTAGAACATATTCTCCTGAGTAAAGTATCTCAAAAATGGAGGGAAATGTATCCAATGTACTCAGTACTTCTATGAAACCTACTTATATTTACTCACACTTTGTTATGAAAGATAGAACACAACTATAGCCCAGGATAAAGGAGAGAAATGGAGTGGGAAGGGAAGGGAAGAGGGAGGATTGATAGAGGGAGGGTAAAAGGTAGCACCAGACCTGTGAAGCATATTGCAAGGGTACAAGTCAAATCTGTCAAGTGTAGAACATAAATGTCTTAAAACAATAATCAAGTAAATGAGGTGAAAGCTATGTTGATTGGTTTGCTGTAACCACATCAGATTGTATTAAAAAAATCAACACATTGTACCCCACATATGCATAAATGTATTCATGATCTATGTGTATTTGACTTAATTTAAGAAAAAAAATTTTGCATCACAAATGCCTGCTTATGTCACCCTAGTTCTAGCCCTGTGATTGGTCAGGCTTTCAAAGCCCCTCCCTATATAACCGGAAACGGAAACACTAGTTCCTTTGGTAACGGCCACTCGGCTACCTTGTTGGTTGGTTCAGAGGCCAACGGTACTACAGGCCGCAGACCTGACTTTCTCCTGAGTGCCGCTACCTTGCCAGTTGGTTCAGAGGTGAAGGCGACTACAGGCTGCAGATCTGACTTTCTTCCAGCTGCCGCTACCTTGACAGTTGGTTCAGAGGCGAAGGCGACTACAGGCCGCAGACTTGACTTTCTCCCAACCGTATGTACGCGAAAGACTGACACCAACACTAATGCTATCCCAGAATGCCCTAGGACACAGAGTGGAAGATGGGGGACTCTAAACCAAGAAATTTTAGGACCAGCTGGGATGACGGAGGTGGCGGAGGTGGCAGAGGTGGCAGAGGCGGCAGAGGCAGCGGCAGGAGTGGCCCCTCTGACCAAATGGGGCCTAGGGCCCCAGGCTCACGTGAACCACCACTCTGCTTTAGATTGAGTAACAGCATGATTGGTGCGGTAATTGGTCGTAGTGGATCAAGAATAAATAATGTGCAACGTTCGACAAACACTAAAATACAAATTATAGAGGGAGATTCCGAAGCAGAGGTAAAAATTTATGGCAGCAAGGACATGAAAGAAAAGGCAAAAGCAGCTATAGAAACTTTGATTAAAAAACAAGAAAGCTATCAGTCAAAATATGATGTTGATAATGTAGCATCCCAACCCCCTGTTGGAAGAGACTTAACCAGAAATGAGAATGTTAGAGTACAGAAGCCAATGATAGATTGGGATCGAGTCAAGGCGAAAGTTGCAGAATGGGAAAAAGCAAAATGGGCAGATTTACCACCAATTAAGAAAAACTTTTATATAGAATCGAAAGCAACAACATCTATGTCGGAAATGCAGGTAGATAATTGGAGAAAGGAACATTTTAACATCACGTGTCAGGACTTGAAAGATGGTGAAAAGCGTCGCATCCCGAATCCTACGTGTAGATTCGAAGATGCTTTCCGACACTACTCTGGGCTCCTGGAAAGCATAACATCTTCAGGTTTCCAGAGCCCAACCCCAATTCAGTGTCAGGCGTGGCCCATTATTCTACAAGGATTAGATCTTATAGGAATCGCTCAAACGGGAACAGGCAAAACATTAGCCTATTTAATGCCTGGGTTTATACATCTTGACTCTCAACCAATAGCAAGAGAACAAAGGAATGGACCTGGGATGCTGGTTCTTACACCAACTAGAGAATTAGCTCTTCAGGTGGAAGCTGAATGTTCTAAGTATTTGTACAAAGATCTGAAAAGTGTTTGCATATATGGTGGTAAAGACAGAGACAAACAAATACAAGATGTTAAGAAAGGTGTAGATATCATTATTGCAACTCCTGGTAGACTACACGATCTACAAATGAACAAGATGATCAACCTAAGAAGCATAACCTACTTAGTGTTGGATGAAGCAGATAAAATGCTGGATCTGGGATTTGAACCCCAGATAATGAAGATTTTATTAGATGTGCGCCCAGACCGGCAAACTGTAATGTTAAGTGCAACTTGGCCAGATACCATTCGTCGCCTTGCAAAGTCTTATTTGAAAGATCCCATGATGGTTTATGTTGGTACTCTTGATCTGGTTGCTGTACATACAGTGACGCAAAATATAATTATTACCACTGAAAGAAAAAAACGAGCACTTATCCAAGAATTCCTAGACAATATGTCACCCAACGACAAAGTCCTTGTGTTTGTCAACCGAAAACTTGTTGCTGATGATTTATCAAGTGACTTTGGTATCCTAGGTATTCCTGTGCAGTCACTGCATGGTGACAGAGAACAATGTGATAGAGAACAAGCATTAGAAGACTTTAAAAGTGGAAGAGTGAAGATATTGATAGCAACTGATTTAGCATCTCGAGGTCTCGACGTTAATGATATCACACACATATACAATTATGATTTTCCACGAAATGTTGAAGAATATGTACACAGAGTAGGACGTACTGGAAGAGCAGGAAAGACTGGCATATCAATTACCCTTATCACTCCAGAAAATTCGAAGATTGCCAGTGAATTGATTGAAATTCTGAAAAAAACAAATCAGAGCATCCCAGAAGATCTTGTAAAAATGGCTGAACAATACAAGTCACATCAACAAAAAACGGAGGCAGAAAGACCAAGAAAATGTGGAAGAAAATCCAAGAAGTTTTAATAACGTTTATGTTGAAACATTACACCAGGCTACTAGAATATTCAAGACATGTTAAAGAAATTCAGTATTCAAGATACCTAAGAACGTTTTAGAAGTACATTAGCAGTTTGAAGACACAACAAAATCTTCAAGAAAACTACTAAGTTTTCAATGTGTGTCTATGTTTCTTAATAATAAAAAAAAAAGTTCCAAAATGAGAGAGAGATTTTTTGAAAAAAACTTAAATGATATGTTTTGTGTAAATTCTAATTTCTTTTATAGTCTTCCGTGTACATCTGTCTTTCCTAAAACACCTGGTAGAAGAAAACAGTCATGCTTTTCTTGCTTTAAAATACATAGAAGTTGTACTAAATTGAAGCATAGCTTCAAGCTTATCTCAATCAAAAAATTCTTTTCCCCCTAATGGTTGGTGCCACAATAATTCCTAAAATTATCTCCACTATCATTCTTTAATTTTGTATAGTTCATTAGAAAATAAATTCCAGAGAGGGAGAGAGAAGGAAGGAAGGGGGTGGGGGAAAGGAAGAGCAGAGAGAGGGAAGGAGGGAAGGGGGTGGGGTCTCAGTGTGTGACACACCTTGCACCCTCAGTGAATCCCCAAGAATAAAGTTTTCAGAGTTCTAATATGAAGCCAGTAGATGGATCGAATACACACCCTCCTAAGAGAAAAACTCAAATCAATTCAAGGTGGGGGGCAGGAGAACAAGGGAACAGGGACAGGGGAAGAGGGAGGAGGTTGGGGGGGTTAGGTGTATGGCACACCTCTTGGGGGTGGGACACAATTATAAAAGGGACATTACCTAACAAATGCAAACAGTGTAACCCAAATCTTTGTACCATCAGTGAACCCAAAACAATAAAAAAAGCCCATTCAGAAGGTAATCTTACTCCCATTTTGCAGAGGATAAAGTAAGGTCAAAGGAGTTAATTTGTAGGTCACTAAATCTGGTTAAAGAGACCTTAAGTGATATTTTGCTCCAGAAGTACCTTATTCCAATATTTACATTACTTTTATTTCAACACAGTTACATAGAAGACAATATTTTTGTCTTGAGGCTGCCTACAAGTTCAGATTTAGTGATATAGGAAAGTATGTGCAAATTTAATATAAAGGCAATCTATAGCAGAACCTCCAATGGACATTCAAATGGCCTGTTCCTGTCCACTCAAAGGTGAGATGATGAATATTTATTAAGTTAAAGTACATGTTATTTACCAGAATTCCTCATAGAGGCATATTTGTTAGAAAAAAAAAGTAATGGTTAAACCACATGAGATCGCGAGGTTCCACAATAACATTTAACTAACAATAACAAAAATTATCATTTAATGTCTATGAGTGAGAAAAGAAGTGTACATTTCTTCCACAAGAAAAGGCTGAAAATGGCTCAGTACCCCTAGCTCAGTAAGTAGGGCACTGGCCACATACACCGAAGGCGGCGCGTTCAAGTCTGGCCCAGGCCTGCTAAATGACGATGACAACTCCAACCAAAAAATAGGCAGGCATTGTGGTGGGCGCCTGTAGTCCCAGCTACTTGGGAAGTTGAGGCAAGAGAATCACTTAAGCCCAAGTGAGTATGAGGTTGCTGTGAGCTGTGATGCCATGGCACTCTACTGAGGGTGACATAGTGAGAGAGAGAGAGAGAGAGAAGAGAGAAGAGAGAGAGAGAAAAGAAAAGCAAGCAAAGCGAGGGAAAAAAAGAAAAGAAAAGGCCGAAAAGAAGAGCCAGTGTATGGAGAAAGGTAAGTAAAAATAGAACAATGGTTCTCAACCATGGGTGATTTCTCTCCATAGAAGACCTTTGACAAGATCTGGATACAGTACTGGTTGTTATAATTTTGGGTGGGGGGTGAGGTATTACTGGCATCTAGTGGGTAAGAGGCTGCCAAACACCCTGTAGCCTATGAAACAGTTCTACACAACAAAAAATTATCTGGCCCAAGACAACAGTGGTGAAATTGATAATCCCCAAGAGATCCTGTGTTAAACAGATTGACCAAAATCAATTGCATAGTAACCAACTGGAGTTGATTTTTGCCCCTAAGGGACATTTGGCAATGTCTGCAGACAGTTTTAGTTGTCTAAGACAACTAAAAGAAAAGCAAGCAAAGTTTTAGTTGTCCCTACCAGGAGATAGGATTGCTACTGGCATCTAGTGGATAGACGTCAGGGCTAAACATCTCATAATACACAGGACAGCACCCTACAAACGGGATTTTTTTTCAGCCCAAAATGTGTAGTGTTGAGGTCAAGAAACTATGGTTTACATTGATTGACCAATAAGGTTTTTGTGTGAGTAGCTTGTTCTTCAGTAATTCAAAGAAGAACTGAGTTCTACATACAAAATGGGATGACACAAAAGCAAGGCATACATTGACACAGTATCAAACTATGAGGATTCATCTGACCTCAGAGTTATTTCTATAAGATTCTTAGCATGAAGGATGGAGATGGAGAATGTTCTTCTGAGCAAAGTATCATGAGAATGGAGGAAAAAGTATCCAATGTACACACCCCTATTATGAAACTAATTTATACCTTTTATATGAAAGCTATAACCAAATAGCCTAAGAATATGGG
>NW_003852446.1:8408193-8409707 GCF_000181295.1 Otolemur garnettii
AAAAAAAAAAAGATTCTTAGCATGGTGACTCACCTGAGTAGACATTCAACAAATATTAGATCGCCTCCACCTTCCTTCTCCCATCATCCGTGATATAACACCTATTCACTATTCAGGATACTGAGTAGGCTGTTTTCCCCATTTGGAATGCCCTTTCTCTTTCTTCTCTGCCAAGCCAAATCCTATTAATCATTCTGAGTCCAGCCAAAGTGCCACATCTTTCCCAAATTTTTATCTGCTCTCTTTCATTTCAAAACTTCTGTAGTTCTTATCTTACAATAATGTTGAAATATATACTACATAATTTGCATAGAGACAACTTTGAAAAATTCAAATGAACTAAGAGAAATTGCACTAGCAGATACTTAAATACTTTATCAAAAATATAACAATTAGAACAATTTTATTCCCTCTAAGTGACAAACCATGAGGAAGAATGCATGCACTAAAAGTAGAATTTTAAATCAGTGAAGAAAGAAAAGTCTATTTTAAATTAATTAAATCAAATAAATACATGAAAAATACATAATACATAGCAAGACAATTGATCAACCAAAAAACTCCTATTTACAGATTCTCGCTTTTTATAAAAAATAAAACAAAGTTGATAGAGCAAAATAAATTCTCATATCAAAGTAGAAAATAATTTTTAAACATAAAAGCAACCACACAAAATTAAAAGTAAATATTAGTAACCTTGACCATGTAAAAATGAAAATCTTCTCAATGTCAAAATACCAACAGAGGCAAAGGAAACATCAGAAAATAATTTAAAATACATAACGCAATCATAGTTACTAATAGTTAATATACAGAGCTCTTTGCAAAGCAAAAAACAAAAGACGAATCCCATATTAGAAACATGGGCAGAAATGTAAAAGGCAATTCACAAGACATACAATTAAATATGTAAAAAAGCATTCGACTGCCTTATAATCAAAGGAATAAAAATTAAATCAACAACATAACTCTTTTCTTTGGTAAGTTGGGCTAAGATTAGAAGAAAAAAAAAACCACCCCAAATACCTAATGCTACAAAGGATGCAGGAAAGTTAACACTGGTAAGTTACAATTTGGTGAGATTGTGTTCCTTAGAGGAATAGTTGATGTAATGCATACAATCCTGTATGTTTAATAGAATTTGGCCCACTAATATCACTTCTAGGCATTTTCTCTAAAGAGATAATCACACAAACATTAAAAAAGAGAGAGATAATCAGACATATATAACCAGTATTTACAAACAAGGCTAATCATAGTGTTAATTAAAATAATTAATGAAATCCCTCAGAGTCCCATGATAGGGTACTAGTTAAATAAATTGCAGCATATCCACTTCTGATTTAAAATAGTAGAAATCTTATTCTTTTTTTTTATTTTTTTAATTTGTTTTTTATTAGATCATAATTGTGTACATTAATTCTCTCGTAGGATACAGTGTGTTACTTCTATATGCAGTTTGGAAAACTCTCATCCAAGTGGCTAACATAGCCATCATGTCTTTCTCATAATTG
>NW_003852446.1:8414631-8474607 GCF_000181295.1 Otolemur garnettii
ATTCTAGCTCCCTCTTTTCCTCCAACCTGTTGATCTTACTCCCTATCCAGATTCTGAACTCAATTTCTGACATTTCAGATATCTGTTTATGTAGTGGGTCTTCCATTGTGTCTACTCCATCCTTCTTTGGGGATGTTAATCTACTCTGGTTATTCTGGTTGCCAGAGTTTTTCAGCTGATTCCGTCCCATGTTGAATTTGCACCTTTGGGAAACTGTTCCTAAAACTGTTCTACCAGTGGCTTTTTCTAGTTTTCTCCTGGGTACAACCCGGCAAGACCCCGGGAGGCGGGGCGATGCAGCCCACCCCTACAGGAGTCAGTGTTGTCGTCAAGGCCCTGGGAGGCAGGCGCAACCTGCCCCAGTGGAGGTCAGTTGTCCTTGCTAGCTACCAAAGCCCCAGAGACAGGTGCACCGCTGGCGGGATGGTGCAATTCTCCCAGGCAGGAGCTGCCGGCCACAGCAAGCTGGCAAGGCCCCGTGAGGCAGGCGTTTGGCTGTGCAACCTGCCCCAGCAGAAGTCAGTTGTCCTTGCAAGCCACTAAAGCCGCAGAAGCATGCCCGCAGCTGGTGGGACAGCACAACCCTCTCTGACGGGAGTTCACGCTAATGGCGCGCTAGGAGGTCCCAAGAGGCAGGTGCACGTCTGCGCAACCTGCCCCAGCAAAAGTCAGCTGCCATCACAGTTCGCCAAGCCCCAGAGGCAGGCACGTGCACCACTGGATGGATGGCGCAACCCTTCCCCACCAGAACTGCTGGCGAGTGCCAGCAGACAAGACCCTGGGAGGTGGGCGCGAGACTGCGCAAACCGCCCAGCAGAAGTCAATTGCCCTCCCTGGTCACCAAAGCCCTGGAGGCTGGCGCAGGATTGGCGGGAAGGCGCGACCCTCTTAGGCAGGGGCTGGTGGTGATCCAGGGCCAGGGAGCCCCAGGAGGGAAGCGCGCAGTTGCTCAACCTGCCCTAGCAGAAGTCATTTGCCCTCTCCAGCCACCAAAGCCCTGGAGGCAGGCAAGCAGCTGGCGGGACTGCACGACCTTCCTGGGCAGGAGTCAATGGAAGCCCTGGGCCAGCAGGGCTCCGGGAGGTGGGCGTGGCTCAGTGACCTGACCCAGCAGAAGTCAATCACTGTCAAGGGCCACCAAAGCCCCGGAGGCGGATGCCTGGTGGGGTGTGCAGCCCTCCCTGTTCGGTGTCAATCCCGGTCACCGGCACCAAGGTCTCCGGAAGTGCAGGTAGCAGCCGGGGAGACAGCTGAGCACAGAATGCGCTGACTGAGGGGGGTCCGTCTGCACACTGAAACTGTGGATCAAGCAGTTCTCCCGGTGAAGGACTGGGACAGGGGGTTGCTCTTGGAAGGGTGGGTGGATGTCGTTCCTGGCTCTCCTCTCCCTGTCCCAGTGGGCAAGGGGAGGGAGAGTGGACTGGAAACTCAGAATGGCAGTACGAACGTCAGTTCCACTTTTCTGCCTGGGGGAGGGTGTTCCGAGTCTCAACTGGGTTCCTCCAGGGTAGTAAACTTCCCTGTTGGCGGCTCTCACTCGTGGAGTGAGAGAATAGGTCCTCAGCTTATCGGTGGCCTGTAGGAGACGCGGAGGAGCGGTTGAAGAGGAAACAAAGGAAAAGCACACCTTTCTTGGGGGAGGGGACGGGCGCTATTCCTTTTGAGAGATTTATGTACCTGTGGATTGTCCTCTAGAAGTCTCTGTCTGTCTCAGAAGAGGTGTCCTGCCGGCATCACTCTTCTCTCTCAGCTGGGCTCCCAGTTTTCGACTTTGTTGGGGGTTTCTCCGGACTTTATCCTTTCCTCTGAACAGGAGCTTCTGTCGGAGACTGGTGCCTGTCGGCCATCTTGACCACTCCCCCCTAGAAATCTTATTCTTAAAGAATATTTAAAAGTATGGGGAAAAACAGTCTACAAAATGATTTTGATTGTTTCTTGGAAATTACATTGGCCCATATATCTATATAGGCAAAAACATGAAATGGACAGACCTAGACACACACACATCTTAATAATAACCATAGTTTGTCTATATTATGGGGTTATGGATGATTTTAAAGTATCATTTCCTAAAATTTCTATGAAACATTACTTTTCATTGCAATAAAAATAAGGTCAAACACTTTACTTCAAAAGTAAGTTAATGAATAATTAAATGACTAAAAACATTAATTCGATAGGCATTGTGTTTGAAGGTATTCAACACCTTCAAGCATGTTTTGTCTTTTGCCCACTTAAAATATAAATGTCATTAATAGAAAACATCTGTTTTTTTACCACTGCCTCATAAGGGCTAAAAGCAATACCTGGAACATAGTAGGAGCACAGTAAATATCTAAATGAATGAAAATAAGTGCTTTTTCTTTTTTCATTGAGTAAAAGTAAACTTTTCTATTCCTGTTCCTTGTTTTGTCTGGTGACATCTGTTGGCCTACACCTCACCTTGTGCTCAAGAATAAGAATATATGGTGTTTGTTTCTTTTATACATGGCACCCACATAAAGGGACATTTTTATCTCATTTTACGGATTAAGAGAGAGGTTGCACAGCTTTCATGAGTTCAAAAACTGGGTAGAGCTTATTGCCTCCGTGCTAAAAATTATAGACTCAATAAAGAAGCAGGATAGAGAGTATAGAATCATAGGAGAGATGAAAAAGACATTACTGGGGAAAGCACACAGGTACCTCAGTTTGTAACAGAATAAGTACCCTGTAAAAGTATTTTTCACACTATGCAGTATTTTTGCTATTCTTCTCCCTGGGCCTTAAGTGTCTCTGCAGCTTTCTAGCACTAAAGAAACATACGTGGTAAACTGAAAGCCTAAAATAAGAGAATTATAATCACTGATAAAGTAATCAGACTTTTCACAAGTCCTTTTGAGGGATTAATCTAAATGGTTCAGATGGATATCTGTTCATTTACACACTGAGTAAACTACAGAACCAGGACAATAAAAATAAGGAATGATCTGAAGAAAGACCGCAGTACAGGCTTTAGAGTCCTGACTGTGGGAAGGGATGGGAATACTTGGGAAGTGCTAGATAAGCAACAGAACCTGCCAGTATAACAAGTCATAAATGCAGTCGCAATTTATAATCTCACACATTCTATAGGGAATGTGTGAATCTCTGGGAATAAAACTATGAAGTGCCACCTTAACCACAAGTGGGGGGCAGACACTAGTGGTTTACTGGTCCATCATTCATCTCCTCCCAGCTCCCTCCTATTTGCTGGCATAATTCACTTCCCAGTACGGAGATGGCAAAAGGCAGAAATTCACTTTCTTAGCCCCTCCCCTTGCAGATAGAGCACAGGCATGTGACACAAACCTGGCCTATGGCACTGACAGGAAAGTCTGCTTAGCAGATTGCCAAAATAATCTCTCTCCCTCACAAACAGAGACAGAATAAGCTATCCTTCCTGCTTTTGTACACAGCTGTGTGAAGACCCGAGGCTGTGACAGTCATTTTTAGACAATAGAGAAATAAATTTTAAGAATACCAACAGCCTAAGTCTGACCAAACAGAAATTTGGAAAGTACCTGGATCACATTAACTATGCTGCTGAATTAACCCTATGTGGCAGCTACAGAGGTGTGCAGCTCAGATTTTCATTCAAGAAAGAGCTTGCTGATCAGCTGTGAGAAGTGCAGTTAGCTGACAGCCCCCAGCTGCAAACAACCCATGACAGCATCTGGGCCAAAGCCAAGCTCTTCCAGGAAGCCCCAGCCAGTAACTAACTGAGCACAGGGAGCACTAGTGCCCAGGCATTTCTGCCCAACGTGGGCCATATTTGCAGCAGAGCTCTCTGATTTGCAGGCTGGCTCTCATTTCTTATAGGCTGTTCCTATCCAATCTTCCTTTATTTCCTCTCTCCTTCCACAAGTATCAAACCCAAGCGGCAGGCAGTCAGAAAGATTTCCTGACTACTCCTGATATGTTTCTTCTTTATCTTTCATAAGTGTTACCCCGGTAAGTATTGGATCCAAGCAATTTATCCAGGAATCCCTTACCTCTGAATCCTGTATGACATAAAACAGTATATGTATTCACTAAGTCATTATTAGTTGAATATGTCAATACCAGCCCAAATCATCCTAACTGATAAATTAGAAAAATAGCCACAAAATATCTTATGTTGAGGCAGCGAATTTTCCACCATTGAGAAGAGATTCTGATGAGCTGTACTTTACTTGGATGAGAGTTGACTCTAATAAGCAAATTAAACTCTTTTCCTGGATGTTTACTTAATGGGGACACTGAAAATGCAGGATTCTATAGGGAATTGCTATAATTTCCTAAAAATTGGAAGCATATCAAACAAGCCCAGTTTTTGAACAGTCAGCAGCAATTAGAGGAAGAAGTGAGAAACCAGCAGAGTAGAAAACTTGAGCTGCAGTCATGAAGAGATCCACTATCAAGGTCATCTGAACCAATAGCTTTAACAGAATTCACACTTGGCTGCACCTGGAATACATCACTGGCTGACAGATTTGAAATGTAGCCAACCAGAGAATTTCTTGCAATCAACAGTCTAGAGGGGCTCAGGGTGAACGATTCTCCCTAACAGAGCTATGTAGCCAAAAGTAATAGGCGTCTTCTCATGAACACCAGGAAAATAAAAAAGAATAAATCTTTTCACAGGGTGGGGGATAAGGAGAGAAGATTTGATGGGTCATCTTTGTTTTCCTACCTAAGCTTGGAAATCCAACTTTTAAAAAAAAAAAAAGCCAAGAGCAAGTATTTTCTAGAAGAATATTGAGAAAGTCAGCAGAAACATTTCTCTCCCTTCCTCCTCCCTTCCTGTCACCCTGATGCCCTTCCCTTAACAAAAAAAGAAGAAAGGTCATTCAGGGTTTCTTAGTGTATTGATTGGATAAATGTCTATAATTAAATGGAAAGATGGAAGGGGGGCTGGTCTCCTCTCTTTATGCTGACTCCTCCATTTCATTTCCCAATTGCTGCTCAAGCCGTTCACTGCCATTCAAGTTCACAAAACTATCATAAACTTTGATGCCTCTTCCTCACCTAGCACAGAAACAATACTGAATGTAAATGTCACCCCTCAGGTCCCCACTCCTACTGCAAGCTTCTGTTTTCTTCTAGTTCTTCCAACAGGGTAAAATGTTGCCAGTGATGTTTACCCAGCTTAAATAAAGTCCACCCGATCTTCCTAAGCTTACAATGTGTGGTAAACTTTCAGCAATAAGTATACTGATGGGTTTTGGGATCCTAATTAAAATTTCAGTTGGAACCTATTTCTCATATTCAGAAAACTCCCTTGGAGACATAAACTAATTGCTTTTAGGCTTGTATCCTTTACCTATATATGCCATTTTCCATAAATGTTTTAATTTTCTCTGGAATCAATACATGTGGCCCGGGCATATCTCTTCCCAGGCATCTCTGTCTTTGTTCCGTTTGTAGGCCCTTCCTAAAACACACACACTCTTTTATAGTGCCTTCCTGGGGATCACCATATGACATGCCATACTAATTTAACTCAGCTCTCTCATGGTTAAAATGAGGGTAAAATGATGGTAACTAGAGTGGATAAGGAAAAGGGTCTCCTGGCTACACACCCGTCTTCAACACACACACATACACTGTGTGTGTCTGGTTTATCTGAGAACACACAGCCTGTCTGACCACTACTTCCTCTAGGTCTCATTCTGTCATTCCGAGCACAAGCGTCATGCATTTTATGCACTGTAAGCTGCAGTTTCTGTTCATGTACATGAAGGACAAAGAGTTCCCCCTGTCTTTTTTGGAAGATACCAGTTGCTGCCTCCAGATTCAAGCATAACATAATACTTAAGGGTGTCGTCTCTGGAGTCAGAAAGACTTCACTCTGAGTTTCAGTGTGACCGCTTGCAATCAGTTACATGAGTTTGGGCAATTTATATAAAGGCCCTAAGTCTTGGTTTACTCAGCTGTAAAATATGAATGGTGATTTTAATTTGTATTTCATGAAGACTAAATGATATACATGTGAAGTATCCAGTATAAAAAATTCAATATTACACTTGATGGGGTTTTAAAAGAAGAGACAACAGTAAGAGGAAATGGTGATAATAAGAAGGCCAATTCCACGGGGTTGTCACTCTCACAAACTATAAACGTTAATGTATCATAACAGAATTTCAAAAACATGGTCATTTTGTTTGGGGAGTTGTCTGGGGAAAGGACACCTGTTCGGGTCTATCTATGGAACATGTATGTTCTCGACCTCTCCTTTTCTCTGTCTGCTCCATTCTTTTCCCATCATGAAGTGCCTTTTGCTGTTTGTTCCTTCAGACACATAGGGGAATGTGGCTGATTTCATAGCTCCCTGATCATCATTACATCTGTTCATGCCATCAATCGAGATTGAGCTAAGATATCTCAGCTCCAAGTTATATCTCTGTAACACAGAACCTAATTGGTCCCATTTGGATCATACATCACTCCTCAGCCAATCAAATGCTGTGGGAGGGAGGACTGGTGGTAACAGGGCCATTTAACATAAACAGTAGTTGCTAGGACCCCATCCCTGTATTTGAGGAAAGGTAAACTTTAGAAAAAGGGGACCATTAAGGCTGTAGTATTAAATTTTTTTTACTTATAAAGAAAGCTCATATAGATTATCATATTATGGATTCAGTTATCACAGTTGTCATGCTGACACAAAGTTCTTTTTTAGCATTTCTTTGAAATATGAGAATTTTCATACTGTCTAGAGAATCAATTATTTGGTTTATACATTCTTATTTATTTTATCATATATTTTATCCACCCCATTCTTTTTAGAAACTGTCATAAGATCATCTGAACAAGCAATATCTACTTCTAATGAATAGTAATAGCCGTTGTCCAAGGACAGCACGCAAAATAATACTTATATCATCATCATCTCCCATTGATAAAATCTGAAGCTGGCCTAAAATAAGACAACTCTTATCACTTAAATGTATCTGCCCCCAAAGCACTTTTACATGAAACTTAGTTTCATTGCCATCATTATCATATTAAAATATTTACATTTTACCACTAAAAATACATGTTGAACTTTACATTTATGATTTAGATAAGAGAAAGATATTTCTTGGGACTCTTTTTCACATCATCCTAAACCACAAAGAAATTTAATTAGGATAACTCTCTAAAATATAACAGAATTCTTTTCTTATTTACTACATATCTAATTCATCATTTCCTGTTCATTTATCTTTGATATGGTGTCTCAATATCAGTGTTCTATGCTAATATTTAAGTAGCTAATATAGAAAACTAGATAAATATTAATCACATTGGCTGCTTCAGAAAATATTTTAAGAGTACATAGATTGTACAAAGTATGAATTGAAGTTCAAAGAACTTGGAAGAGAAGGAAAATAAACTATGGTTAAATTTCTACTGCACAATTGGGAAAATAATCATTTAAAGACAGAATTGGCTAGTTCAAAGGCAATGTTTCATGGAATTTTTTTCATGGGATTTTTTTTGCTACCATATAGATGGCTCCAAATTTTTTTTTTTTTTTTAGATATTCAACAATACCAGGTATAATAGAGCTAGGAGTTGAAGGGTTTATATAGATCTGTCAATTGTAACTCTCAACCCTAGAAGTTCCTATCTCAATCATAATTTTATATAAGATAAAAAGAAATGGGCCAGATTGCTGGGTTTTCATACTTAGATGCCCAGGGCCAGTGATCTCTATTAAGGCCAATTGTTTTTGCAGAAACCTAATCCTGTAGGTTTTCATGGCAAATCAAAGAGCTTGTTGAGCCCTAGCCAGAACTAAATGAAAAACTCATGTTCCTGTGAAAAATCTAGAAGCAAGGACACAGGACGGCAAAAAAGTTCTCCATGAGCCTTACCTAGCAGTAGCAAAATGAGAAAATGTGAGTGCACAAGTCCCATGTTTAGAAGGATATCAAAACTTCTGAAGTATGGTGTCTCTGGCAAGTATACATATCCCAATCTAGCACCTAAGCCCTGATTAATCTGACTCTAGTGTTTGAAGAAAGTATTCATTATTTTTCCAGCAGTCCCACTATTTGACCATCCTTATACTCCTTGGATCACATGGCCTGACAAAGATCAGGGCCCTCCTGGTGTATGACCACTAAACACCTAACCATAGTGATGCTGGTGTCTCATCACATTCCTGACACTACTGATAAGAGAACGACTATAAAATAGGAGTAGGTCTCTCTACTGGAGCCGAGAAAGCGAAAAGCTCTCTGCCTTTGAGAGTAGAGATACAGGTCCTGTACAAGCGCCACCATGTTATTTATGCTCATTTTATCAAAGTAATGCAACATACACAAATTTTTAAAAAGATGCCTATATCCAAATTTAGAAGTGTTAACATTTTGTCATGTTTGTTTTAGGCCTTACTTTGTTAAGAAATAAAAGAACATAGAGAGTACTAAATCCTCCTACGTTATGCTATTTCCCTCCCTTGCACTCTGAAGGCAATTACTCTCCTAAAGTTGGCATATTTCCTTCCTATGTATACTTTCTATGTTTACAACTTATACATGTGCTTATACACAAAAAAATGGTTTTATTTTTCATATTTTAAATGTTACATAAATGATTTCTTTGCTCATTATGTAGTGAAATTTACCAAATCTGCTTTGTACAGGCATGATTCATTCATTCACGTTACTGAATACTATGCCACTCCATGGCTATCTGACAATTAATTTCTCCATTACTCTATGTATAGAGTGTGCAGGGGGTTTTGCTATTACAAGAAATGCTGTAGTGAATGTTCTTATATTAATTTCCTCATGCATGCATGCAGGAGTTTCCCTCGGTAATATACAGGACTGGCGGTCAAGTGAAATAGACAAATATGACCATAACAGTCATTTACAGCTTATGTTTGTTCTGATTGGTTAGCACCCCTGATAGAAATTATTAAATATTTTCAGTATCACCCCTTGATACATACCAAGAAGTGCAATCGATGGGTCATACAGAATGCTCATTTTATCTTTACTAGAGATTATCCATAGCTCTTTAAAGTGGTTTAATCAATTTACACTCCCAGCAGTAATTTAATATGTGCATTCCTATTTTCCCACAGGTGGAATTGTTAGGCTAACTTTCACTGATCTGATGAGTGTGAAATGATATCTTGTAGTTTTAATTGACAGTTTTCTGATTACCAGCCAGGTGAAATATCATCTGTTATCCACCATTCAGAACTCTTCTTTTGCAAATTGCCTGTTCATAGCCTTTACTCCATTTTCTATTGGGCTATTTTTTTCTAGTTGATTTGTAAGTTTCCTGTATTTCTCACCCATATTAATCCTTCATCAATTTTATATAGGTTGCTAACATATTTTTTTTTTGATCCGTGAATTATCTTTCACTCTGTTTGTGGTGCCTCTTCATCTACAGAATGCCACCATTTGTTGGCTCTATGAATTTGGATAAACCACTTAAACTCTCAGTATCTCCAATTAGTCATTTATAAAATGAAGTCAATAACGACTCATTTACAAGATTTCTGTGAATACAAATAATGAAATTATAAATGTACAGTGTTGAAGAACATGCAATAAATAAACAGTAGTTTCCTTCCTGTGGCCCTTTTCTCAAACAGAAGGGGAAACAAAAACCTACTATTACATAAATATATTCATTGAGCTAAGGTATGTCAAGAAATAAATCATATGGATGCTTGAACAGAAGGATTAGTTGACTAGAATATAGAACTCACTCAATAAATATTTATTGAACCTTTCTTATGTGCCAGGCATAGAAATAGAGTGGGAAGCAAAACAGATGGAGGCTTTTCTAGTGTGAGAGAGACAACAAGTACACAAATTATTATTTCCTACAGTGTCAGGATGAAGAAAGCTAACAGTGTATATGAGAATGACAAAAGTATTGAGGAGTACAACTACATATTGGGTGGTCAGAAAAGTCCCATCACGGCAATGATTAAAGTAGAAACCCAGAAGATTTGAAGGAGGGAGCTGTGTGAGGGAAGCACAGGCAAAGGCCCTAAGACCTTGACATACTTATCAATCAAGGAGAACAAGGAGAGCGTGTGGGAAGAGAATAGCAAGACTGACAGCAGAAGGATTCAGCAACCAGAAAATGACCTTGGAGGGCACAATAAGGATTCCAGATTCTATTCTAAGTGTGCTAGGATATCCCTGGAGGGTTTTGGGCAAAGGTGTAACATATTATAATTTATGTTTTAAAAGAATCCATTCAACTACAGGATGGATAAAAGGCTGTCGGAGTGCAGGGGAGGAAAGATGGTAATTACAGGAGTCTGCCTTTGTTGCACCAAAGATTTATAAAAGATTTATTCTAGTAATTTTCCCAAGATGCATGAAAATAAGCTACTCTGAACTCAAATCTCAAATAACACAACAAAAGACATTACTTCTATTTACTCTTACTGGAAGATCCATATTTAATTCGGAACCCAGAAGAACATAAGAAATAGTGGCAAAAACAAATGACAAAAGAGTTCTGCTGAACTTGTTTACCTCTTATTTGTACTGACTAGTTTGTGCATTTTTTTTTTTTGGCTTAAAAATATCAAGGCATATTTAGGATGGTTACTATTTGTAGATTTTTTTTTTTTTTCTGGAAGTGTCAAATGGCTTGGGTACAAGCAGTAGTTTTCCCATGATTGTTTTTTGGCCATCATTACTCAGTGACATGGAGAGGTCATACCTAATCTTCCCTCTCAAGAAATGCTGGCTATCTGATAATGAATTTTTCCCAATTCTCTCTCACTCTCCAAGGTGTTCTAATTGATTTTTCTCCCTGTTGTTTAGAATCTAAGGCTATTTAATTAATGGGTTTCTCTTACACAAATAGAAAAACTCAGCATGACCAAAGTCAGAATGGTCAACAGCTCAGCTCTTCTCTGCCTCCCAGCTATAACACCTTATTAAGTCTGATTCCCCTAGCCTGCCTTCCAATCCACAGGTGCTTCTCAATGCCTTCAAAAAGTTGCTGCTGCTTCATTGAAATCACTGGTTTCAATTCTTAAGCAATTATTCTTTTTTTAAAATTTCAAATTCATATGAGGGCACAAACGATTAGGTTACAATGTTTGGCATTTGTTAAGTCCCCCTTGTAGTTGTGTCTCACACCCAGAAGGTGTGCCATAGACCCTTACATGGTGCCCATTAGGTGGGAGCACACCAATCTTCCTCCCGTCTCCTCTCTCCCTCCTCTCCCCAACTTGAATGAATTGAGTTTTTCTCTTATGTGGGTGTGTATTAGATTGTCTACTGGCTTCATATTAATATCAAGTACATTGGATACTTGCTTTTCTATTCTTGTGATACTTTACTAAGAAGAATGTCAGATATTCTCAGTTTGATTTTATGTGAATCACCTAGAGATCTTGTCAAAATGCAGATTTGGATTTAGTAGATCTGGGGTAGGGTCTGGGATTATGGATTTTCTAGATGATGATGCTGATAATATGAGGACTATGCTTAGATAGCAAGGTCCTAGGCTGAAGGCAACTACAGCTCACCTTTAAACATCATTAAAATAGGGTGGCACCTGTGGTTCAGTGGGCAGGGTGCTGGCCCCATATACCGAGGGTAGTGGTTTCAAACCCGGCCCCAGCCAAACTGCAACAAAAAAATAGCTAGGCGTTGTGGTGGGCACCTGTAGTCCCAGCCACTCGGGAGACTGAGGCAAGAGAATTGCCTAGGCCCAGGAGTTGGAGGTTGCTGTGAGCTGTGTGATGCCACGGCACTCTACCGAGGGTGATAAAGTGAGACTCTGTCTCTACAAAAAAATAAAAAATAAAACATTATTAAAATATATACAGATGCTCCTCAATTTGCCATGGGGTTACCTCCCAATGAACCTTATTGGAAGTTGAAAATAAATATCTTAAGTAGAAAATGCATTTAATACAACTAATGTACCAAAGATCATAGCATAGCATAGCCTACCTTAAACACGTTCAGAACATATACATTAGCCTATAGTTAGGAAAAATCATAGAACACAAATATAATCACGTGTTGAATCTCTCATGCAATTTATTAAATACTGTGCATTATGTTGGATGTGATGGTTTCATGTCCTTGCAAAGTCAAAAAATCATCATTTTATCCATCATTAAGTTGAGGACAGTCAGTATATACACATTCTCATATATATCAAATGTATTTTTAAATTAGTCAGAGTTTACTAGGGAAATAGAACCAATAGTATATACACACATATATGTATGTATAAATCAATGCATGTACAAAGAGATCTATGAGGAGGAATTGGCTGAAATGACTATGGAAGCTAAGCTACAATCTGCTATTTGCCAGCCCAAGAAAGCAAGCAGGAGAGTTTCTATCCAAGCCTGAAGGCCTGAGAACCAGGTGAGTTGGTGGTGTACATCCCAGGCCGAGGGCTGGAGAAGACTAATGTCCCAGTTCAAACAGTCAGGCAAAGAGCAAGAATTCTCCCTTCCTCTGCCTTTTTGTTCTCTTCAGGCTTTCAAATGATTGAGTAAGACCCACTCATGCTGGGGAAGGCAATCTGTGTTAGTCAGTCTGTGAATTCAAATGTCAATCTCTTCTGGAAACACCCTCACCAATGTACCCAGAAATAATTTTTAACCAACTACCTGGGCAACTCCCCAGTCCAGCTGACACATAAAATTAACCATCACAGTATTATATATATAGTATTGCACATATATGTATATTTATATATATGCATACATATATAACATATACAATAGTGCACACATATGTGTATACATATTATATGCAAAATATATGTCTGTTTACACCTATATATATATGGAGTATATTTAAAATAGTTATCGTGGATAAATATGTGTTGAATGGCTTGGGTAAAAAAGTAGTTTAGTGCCATGATTTTTCTCTGAGCATCATTATTTGGTGACAAGAAGAGATCAAGCCTAAACTTTCAAGTTGAAAAATTAAAAACATATCTAAGAATGATAATAACTTACCATCTTGCTTTAATAACCTAAATAACTACTTCCCCTCCCATATGAGATCTTTTTAGAAAGAGGGGGATGTATTTGTCTTTGGGAGAATTTCCCTCAGGCCAATAGTACACAATGCTGAATGTGTTCAGTCCTCAGCCCTGGTTCTCAAAGTGTGCTCCCAGAACCCATACCATCAGAATCACTTGGGATCTTGTTAAAATTCCAAATTTCAGGCTCCACCCCAGACCTGCTGAATCATAAAAAACTATTTGTAGGGCCCAGATATCCGTGTTTAAACACACCCTCCAAATGATTCTGAATTTTGAGACCCACTGCTCTATAGGACCAGTTGTTTTATTTCCATTTCTAAATAAAACACATTCATATGATTTTCTTAAGTTTACTACATAAGACTAGTAAAAAAAAGAAGCCTTACAATCCCCATAAACTCCATCTGTGTAGTGTTTTGCACATATAAATGAATCAATAAATACAAATCTGGCATAAGGGGAAGATTAGTATAATTTTCCCCACAATTTAGAACATATCTTCTTTTTTACTAATACAGCTATTAGCTATTCAATGCATGAAGAAGGAATACCAAAATGTGACACAAATATTAACATTTAAAATTTTAGGCAATTTGTAGCAAGTAGCAAGCTCTCGAGAGGCCAGCTTGATATTGCTTTGAGGGCCACTTCTCAATTTCTCATACAAAGAATATGTAGGCGTTGTTCTTTTCTCATCTCAAAGTTTATTCCTCCTGGGAAGAATCCATTTGAACCATCCCTTCTATATAATTGACTATTTATATGCAGCTATTACTGGCAAACTTTACTCTCTTGAGGGCCACTAACCATGCCCGGGTTACTTTTATGATAAAATGTCACCAGGAGATAAGAATAAAACTATGGAAGAACTCCAGGCTGGTTTTCTAAAGCCTTCCATGGAAAAATATCTGAAAGTCTACAGATGAGTCTACTTCAGTCCTGGGCTCCACACACACAAAAAAATCACTCAAAGTAATTTGTAAATTCTAAATAATTTCTGAGAGAGCTCCCCTGAGTTTCCATTACAGCACACTTAGTGCTAGTAATGATCTTTGAAATAGCTAGAAGGAGTTTCATGTAAATATTTAGAATTAGCATCTGTCATATTTCAACATCATATACATTTCATAAATCATAAAGACCCCTGATTGGCATTTTAATACAGACTTTTTGGAAAAGTTGTATTATAAAATAAGACATAAGTTCTAACTTTGGCTCATTTTTTCCATTACACGATTTCAACATTTTTATCAGCTGTATATCTACTCATTAAAAAAAAAGTAATCTCCTGGTCATGGACGTACTAAATATAATAACAGAAAGAATATGTTATTCTGCTTTTGTAAGAACAGAAACAAATATTAATGAACAATTAAACCAAAATTATTAATAAATTTATAATGGCTAATTTTACATGTCATCTTGGCTGAGCCATGGTGCCCAGTTATTTAATCAAACATTATTCATATGTCTGATTATTATTCATATGTTTCAGTTATTTAATCAAACATAATTCTGGATGTTTCTATGAAGGTGTTTTTAGAGGAGACTAACTCTTTTTTTAATATTCAAATCAGTGGACTTTGAGTACAACATATGGTCCTCCATAATATGTGTGGGCATCCTCCAATCAGTTGAATGTTTTACAAAAAGAAAGACAGGCCTCCATCAAGCAAGAACGAACTTAGCCATCACACTTCATGGGGATTCTAACTGAAACTCTTCTCTAAGTCTCCAGCCTGCCTGTCTACCTCATGAGAATTTGGATTGACCAAGCCTCTACAATTGTGTGAGCCAATTCCTCAAAATCTCTCTCTCTTTTTCTCTCTGTACACACACACACACACACACACACACACACACACACACTCTGTGGGTTCTATTTCTTTGGAGAGCCCTGACTAATACAAAACTGTTAAGGATGATTTTTAAGAGGTAAAATCAAATCTTTCATACAATTATATGATGATCATTTGTCAAAAATTTTATTGTATTAATGAGAAAAGTAAGTATAATGTTTCAATGAGTTCAAAAGAGAATTCAAACTGTATAGTTGAATCAGAAATGCTACAATGAATTTACAAATCAATGTAAGGTTACCTTTTTCCATGACAGAATATGCCCAGCTAGAGACATGTATCTTCGGGTATCATTTGCATTGCTATCAGTTATTTATAACATAGAGACTTGTGGAACAGCTCAAAGGCACAGAGTTCCATACACTCAGATAACCAGGAAGTGTGGGGGACGAAGCCTTGTCTTTCATTGACATCCACTTCAAGCCCTTTTACCACTTTTCTGGTATTAGTTTTCCAGTGCAAAATAGGGATATGTACACATGTATAAAAACAGGTTTGTGTACACAAACACACATGAATTTATATCCACACTTTTCCCAGGAAACTAGTGGAGTGAAAATTATGTAATGTACTCAGTATGCAGTGATGCTCTAATCAAGTGGACGCACTTTTCGGCACAGATAACATTTAGGGCCCAATCTCCCCATTCTGAAACTGTTCCAAGTTTGTGTTTCGGACATCCTTCTCTCTTGTACCTCTCCCTATCAAAACCGGGAAGTAATATCCAAGTCTTTCACAATTAGATGAAAATGTAGATAAGCTTTCAGTGATAATAGAGGAGGTAGCAATTAAGTGAGGGGGAAAAAAAATCTTTACCCTAAAGAAACAAAGTGCTCATCGGAATTTCAAGCATCAACTCTGGAGTTGTAAAGGTGTTTGAAGGTTATATTATCCCTAAAATCACATCCCAGAATAAGCCCTCCTATTCCTAGAGGTAAGGTGAGGCCTGTGAGTCCTACATACACATACACACGGGCACACACACAGAGATATACACACGTGCATCTAAGATACTAGCTAGAATTTATATGTTCACACTTGCCTTTTCTGCTGGCACTTAATGAAAACTAATCTACAAAGTTTACTTGATAGAATATCAAAACAGAAAATGTTCCCTCTAAAGCAGCCATCCTGTTGTGCTTATTCAGTGATCAATGAGTAATGCTCCTCCCATAGAGAATTTCTTCCTGGAAAAAGAAATCTGCCCTTACGATAGACTTTTATCTGTCTGGCATCTATTCAGCATGGGTCAGTCTGAAGACAGGGAGATAAATGCTCTAACTGGATCTGTAAGGACCTCCCTTCTCTTTCAGTGTGGGGATACTTAATTTCTTGGTTTCAAACCTACTACTGCCAAGAAAAGGGTCCCCCCCCTTCCTTAGCAGTAAAATAAATGCCCATCAGCTCATTCAAGACTTTGTTTCAGCTACAGAAGTTGGGAAAGTAGAATTTTATCTTCTTGACACATGTTGTTTTAGCCCTTAGTGAAATAAATGGTTTCCATATTGCACGTCATTATTCACATGCTAAAACTGATTTTTTCCTGCAACATCTGAAAAAGATTTGCAATTTGGATTGTCCCTTATGGTTCTGATTTTTCTTCAACTATGTCTAGGGAGTTCCATGTATACAAAATTTAAAAATATTCAGTATTAAGGCTGCAAGGAGAGTAGAGAAAAAAAAAACCCTAATGTTCTCTCCCTCAAAAGTTCAAATTAGAGAAATAGTGAACAGTATTCACACCAAGTAGCAGTTCCAAGAACTGAGTGTTCCAAAAAATTTAACTGTCTCTAAAACTGGTAAAATATTCCTTTTATCAGAAAAGTTTACACTTTTGTTTATAACCGAAAATGGGTAGACTTCAATTTCATATTTTTTGGCTCAATTTCATATTTTTTAAACTTGGACGAGGATATACAGGGTGTCCCTAAAGTTGCCATAAATAAGAAAATTTAACAAACTCATATCTTACATCAACATGTAAAGAAATATTTGGTAAAATTTTGTAATGAATATTTTACAAAGGTACATTTAGCTATATATTTGCTATGTGTGTATATATATATGGCCCCCAGGTACAACTCAAGTCAGATTCCTGATCAAATTGCCAGTGCTATCCAGGACTGCATAACAAAAGAGGGACTGGGGAATTGAAAGGTGTTAATGGTGGTGCCCAGAGAGGAGGATGCAGAGATGTTCAGGCCAGGTTTATTGAAAGGGAGAGGTGACCTGCCTGGGCAGTGCAAAGATGGGAGTCTGTGCCCAGGGGCCTGTAAGAGACCATTTTTATATGGGGCCCTGGGGTTGGGCCACAGTCCACAGGTTGCCTGTCAGGTTAGGGTCTTTTGTGGTGAACTTCTAGTGGGTGGGGCTAGCCAGATCTTTTGTGTCTTTGTATGAGGAGGGGAGCAGGAAGTGGGGGGAACCGGTTTGTGTGTGGCTGCGTTAGGCTCCCCAAGAGGAATCATTAAAGAGTTCAGAAAAAAGAATGACAAAGATGAAAACAGAGTTCCACAATAAGATGGAGAGAAGCAATTTAAAAACTGAAAGACAATTTAATAACCAACTTCAATTGGTTATTAAATGACGATGACGACCAACTAAGGAATAGTGACTCCATTTGAAATGTGGCCAAGCTAAAATAACAATATTAAACTGCAGACAAATGGATCAAGTTAAACATAAAAGGGATTTTCTCTCTAAATAAAGATGATAAAACATTAATGTATAATGCAGAAGAATGATAGTTTTTCTATCAATTCATTGACACATTCATCCAGCAAATCTGACCCCTGACCTGTTACTTCTCTCTCCTCATCTCCTCCCTCTTGCTCCAGGGCTTACTGGGCTCTTGTCTTCCTGGCCTTGCACTGCCTGAAATCTCTAGACATTTCTTGACCTCGGAGCTTTGCCCTTGCTGTTCCCTCTTCCTCAAAATCTCTTCCTGTAGAGAGATGACTTTGGGTCCCCCTGCCTTCTGTCAGGTCTTTACTATAAAACTACCCTCTCAGTGGCACCTTCCCTGGCCACCCTACCAAATTTCAACAGCTTCTGTTATCTTTCCTTCATTCATTTATCCTTCTTAGCACATTATCACTAATCGCATAATCACAGACTGAGTAGTATTCCATTGTATGAACGTATCAAGGAGTTTTTTAGCCATTCATCTAGTGAAAGAAAGTTGGATTAGAACAAACAAAGCTCCTATGATTATTCCTGAACATCTTTGATTGTAAACTTAAACCTTCATTTATCTAGAATAAATACCTAGAAGCGAGATTGCTAGGTCCCATGAAAGTATGTGCTTATAAGAAAGCGCCCAACTGTTTTCCTAAGTAGCAGTTTTTGCTTTTGCATCCCACCAGCAGTGAGTAAGATTTCTAGTCTTTGCATCCTGGCCATCATTCAGTATTGTCACTATTTTTTATTACAGTCATTCTAATGGGTATGGAGTGGTACCATACCATGGTTCTAAATTGTATTTCCCTGATGGATAACAACGTTGGCCATCATTTCATGTACTGTTTGTTAGCCCTATAACTTTTCTGATGAAGCATCTATTCAAGATTTTTGCCCATTATTTTGTGTCTGGTTTCTTTTGCTCAATATTTTTTTTTATTTTTTCTTTGAAATAATTAAAAACTTACAAGAAGTTGCAAAATAGGACATAGAGTTCTATGAAAGCTTCAGCCAGCTTCCTCCATTGGTAACATCTTATGTCACTATTGTATAATATCAAAACCAGAAAATTGACACTAGTACAATACTATTAGCCAGACTATAGACTTTCTTCATGTTTCACCAGTTTTTACACGCATTTTTGTATGTGTGAGTATTCAAGTTCATGTAGCAGATAACAAATCAAGAAACAATTATTCCATCTTCACAAGGAAACTCCCTCATGTTACTGCTTTCTAATCTCACCAATTCCTCACCCTCTGTTCTTATCCCTTAGTAACCACTAACCTGTACTTCAACTCCATATTTTTGCTATTTCTAGAATATGACAGGAAACATATACAAAGTATGCAGGCTATACGATTGTCCTTTTTCATTAAAACTACTCTCTCTGAGATCCACCCAAGTTGTCACCTGTATCAATACTTTCTTCCTTTTTATTGCTGAGTGATATTCCACGGTATGGATGTGCCAGAATTTATTTAACCAACGACCCACTGAAAGACATTGGAGTTGTCTTATTTTGGGCTATAACAAATAAAGCTGCTATGAACATTTATGTACCAGTTTTCCTGTAAGTGTAAGTTGTCATCTATCTGGGAAAAATGCCCAAGAGAGTAATTGTTGGATTGCATGCTAAATGCATGTTCAGTTTTATAAGAATCTGTCAAAATATTTTACAGATTGGCTAAGCTATTTTATAGCAATGTGTGAGAAATTCAGTTTCTCTGCATCCTTGCCATCACTTGGTTTTATAACTACTTTTTTATTTTAGCCATTATAATAAATACGCATCTTGTTGTAGCTTTAATTTGTATTTCTCTAATGGCAAAAGATGTACTCTTTTGGCTATTTGATTCTCTTTTTTTCTGGAATGTCTCTTTGTGTCTCTGGCACATGTTACAAGTAGGAGAATATTTAACAGTTGAATTTCAACTGTTCTTTATTAATACAAGTTCTTTCTTAAATATGTGACTTTCAAATATCATTCCCAGTCTGTGACTTGTCTTCTCATCCTCTTAACAGGATTTTTCAAAACAAAATGTTTTTAAGTCCAAATCCAAATCATCAATTTCTTTTTTCTTTCCTGGATCATGCTCTATTGTCATGTTTAAGATCTCTTCACCTAGTGCTAGGTCCTATTTTTCCTACTTCTATTTTTCTTTTATAGTTTTTATAGTGTTACATTTAAATCCCTGATATATTTTATCTTTATTTTTGTATAAGGTATGAAGTTTATGTCAAGGTTCACTTTTTTTTTACCTATAGATGTCCAGCACTATTTGTAGAAGAGACTATCCTCAGAATTGAAGGATAGTCAATTGAATTGCTTTTGCATATTTGTTTCATACTTGTATGGATCTATTAATGGATTCTATATTCAATTCCATTGATCTATGTGTCTGTCTTTCCAATGATATCATGCTTTCTTGATTACTGTAGCTATGCAATAAGTTTTAACTTCTTTTTTGAAATTACTTTAGATATTCTAGCTTCATTGCATTTCCATATAAATTTAAGAATAAGATTATCTACAAAAAAAATTGTGCTGGTATATTGCTATTGATAGTGTTAAATATATGTATCACCTTGGAGAGAACTAACATATTTATTAACTTAGATCTTCCAATCCATGAATTCACTATGGCTCTCAATTTATTCAGATCTCCTTTGATTTGATTCATGAACATTTGAGATATCTTTTCAGTATTCAAAGTCTGAATGTTTTATTAGATTAATACTGTTTATATTTTTGAAGCTATTATAAATTGTATTTTTTTTTTTGAGATAGAATCTCACTCTGTCATTCTGGCTACAGTACAGTAGCTTCATCATTGCTCACTGCCACTCCTGGGCTTCAGTGATCTGCCTGCCTCAGCTTCCCAAGTAGCTGGGACTAAAGGTCCTGCACTACTATACTGAGCTAATTTTTTTCCATTTTTAGTGGAGACAACATCTCATTTTTGCTAAGGCTGGTTTCAAACTCCTGACCTCAAGGGATCCTCCCACACTTGCCCCCCAGAGTGCTAGGATGACAAGTATGAGCCACCACGCCAAGCCTTACATTGCATTTTGAATTTTGGTTTCCACATATCTGTTGCTAGCATATAGAAATATGATTGATTTTTGTGTGCCAATCTTGTACCTTGAAACCTTACTAGGCTTGTTGATCAGTTATAAGAGTTGTGCAAATGTTAAAATTGCATTGTTTTCTTAATATTGAGTTATAACAAATCTCTAATTATTCTGAACAAAAATAATTTGTTGGATATGTTATTTATAGACGTTTTCTCCCACTCTTTAGCTTCTGTTTTCATTTTCTTAACTATCTTTAATAGACCAACAGTTTTTAATTTTGTTGAAGTCCACTAAATTTTTTCTTTAATTATTCATGTTATTTATGTCTTGTCTAAGAATTCTTTTCCTAACCTCAGGTTATAAAATTTCTCTCCCATATTTTCTAAGATTTATAGTTTTCCATTTCACATTTAAGTCTATGATCTAAGTTGATTTTATGAGGTGTGAAGTTTAGTTAAAATTTTATTTTTTACATATGAATGCCCAATATTTTTAATACCATTTGTTAAAATGGATGTCCTGTCTTCAATGAACTATTTTTTATCTTTGTCAAAAATCAATTGGCCACATTTATATGGGTCAATTTCTGAACTCTCTATTCTATTGGATTAATATCTATATCTGTTAGCCAAAAAGTTACTGATTAATTACTATAGTCTTTTAATTTATTAAGGAAAAATAACCATATATAATTTAAAGGCCAGGCATGGCATGGTGGACACTTGTATATCTTCTTTTGAGATATGTCTGTTTAGATATTTCATCAATTTCTAAATCAGATTATTTTCTTGGTTGCTGAGTTAAGCTTATACATATAAATACTCTGGTTATTAAGCTCTTGTCAGATAGATATTTTGCAAATACATTCTCCTATTTTGGGGGCCATCTCTTCACTTTGTTGATTGTTTCCTTTGATGCAAAGACGCTTTTTAGCATGTTGTAATCCCAATTGTCTAATTTTGCTTTGGTTGTTTGTGCTTTTGAAGGCTTACACAAAAAATCTTTGCACAGACCAATGTCCTAGAGCATTTCCTCTAAGTATTTTTCTGGTAGTTTCATAGATTCAGGTATTAGATTTAAGTGTTTAATCCATTTTGATTTCATTGTTGTGAATGGCAAAAAATAGCATTCTAGTTCCATTTCTTTGCACATAGTTACCAAGTTTTCCTAGCACCATTTATTAAAAATACTTTCCTTTCCTCCAGTGTAAGTTCTTGGAGACTTTGTTAAAGATGAGTTAGTTGTAAATGTGTGGATTTATATCAGGGTTCATTATCCTGTTCCATTGTTTTATGTCTGTTTTTATGCCAGTGCCATGCTAGTTTGGTTACTATAGCTCTGCAGCATGATTTAAAGTCAGGTAATGTGATTTCTCCTGTTTTGTTCTTTTTGTTCTGTATAGCTTTGGCTAATTCTAGGTATTATCTGGTTCCATACAAATTTAAGAATTAATGGCACATTGGCTACTGCCACCAGAAGCCGACACTCCTCTGACACATGTGGCAGCGCAACCCACTGGCAACACCAGCTCCCATGACCAGTGGTGGCAGCAGTGGCACTGCCCACCAGCGCTTCCCAGCTCCGCTGACCCACCCAGTGACATTGCTCACCAGCACCTGCCGGTTCCTGCAACCCACTCAGAGGGCAGTGGCACCGCCCACCGGCACCCACCAGCTCCTCCAACTCACACAGCGTCACCAGCCACCAGCACCTGCCCACTCCTGAGACCCACGTACCAGCACCAGCAGGCAATTGCGACCTGCCCACAGCACTGGAAGCATCACCCACTGGCACCCACCTGCTCTAGCAACCCATGAAGGGTGGTGGCACCACCCACCAGCACCCCTCTGCTCCTCTGACCCATGCGGGGCAGCAGGACAGCACCAGCCAGCACCACCCTCCTCTGACCAGCACTGGCACCCACCTAGTCCTGCTACCCAGCATAGTGGTGATAGCAACCACAGGCAGCAGCTCTCTCCTCCAAGCAGTCCCACAGCGCCACCCCTGACTGTGGTGGTGCCTCCACAAACATCCCTGGTGAAGCAAATTTTGGAGAGACACCTCCTCAATTCTGTGGAAGAGGGAGGGAGGCAGACTTCAACCCACAGGGCTTCCAGAGATGAGTGTGACCAGGGCAGAGGCATGGTCTCTGAGGGAGAGAACCACAGTCTGGAATGGTACCCCTGGCTGAGTTTAGACACAGGTGGAACACTTCCAAGTTTCTAAGGAACACCAGGGGAACCAGGCCTGACCTTCTCCTGCTGCAGGTTGCACAGTGAGACAGCCTAGTCATGGAGGCATTGACTCCCTTTGACTCAGGTACAAATCCCTGGTGTTCTTGAGTATTAGAGAAAGCTGGGCCACCACCCTGTGGGGTTACCAGTAAATGGATGTGATAAAGGTTCAAAGTGGGGAAGAAGGCATCAGCCTCCCTGGACTAATTCTTTTTCTGGCCAATTCTGAGGCCATTCTGAGTCCATGGAGCACCAGAGTGAGTCACACTTGAGTTCTCAGTGGACCTCTGCTGTCTAGTTGCTGGAGATTTTTTGAACTCTCCCACTTGATGTGTGTTTGTGCTGACCGGGACAATTGGTTTGGAACTCTCGATCTGGGATCCTCCTCATCACCGGAGGATCCTCCAAGGTTATACCCTCGTTGCATTGTAGTGGGAGGGTTTGATTCTCCTCTTCCAGTTGTCTGTGGGGAGCAGGGTGGCTTATCTTAGTGGCTTGTATTCCTCGACAGATGAGATTTCAACCAGCTGGGATTTCAACCCAAGGTCACTGATTCACTAGGATTGGACAGAGTCTAGCTAAATACAAGACATAGCCACCTAGCCCCATCATACCAAGTGGCGCCCCAGAGTCTCAAGCTGTAGTACTTAATGGGACCTTTGTACAGCTGTAGGGGAAAAGCCACAGTCACCAGTCCCAGCACTATGCTAAAGGGCGGGTTAATTACAACTCCAAGAGCCCTCAACTCAATTTTACCTCAACAGCTTCTCTAGCCAAATGGTGAAAAATAACCATGGGGCAGAATCAGCAGAAAAACTCCTGCAACATGAATAATCAGAGTAAATCAACACCCCCAAGGTACGACAAAGGAGATGCAACAGAAGATCCCATTCAAAAACAAATGGCTGAGATGTCAGAAATCAAGTTCAGAATTTGGATGGCAAATAAGATTACCAGAATAGAAGTAAAATTGGATTAGAAGTTGAAGGAGTGATTCCAAAGTTGTCTCAAGAATTCAAGGAATTCAAAGACAAAATCACCAAAGATTTTGACAAATTGAGGAAAGAATTTGCATCCCTCAAAGACCTGAGAAATACAGTAGAATCCCTCAGTAATAGAATGGAGCAGACAGAAAAAAGGATCTCTGACATTGAAGACAAAGCCTTTGAATGCTCTCAAATGCTCAAAGATGAAGAGTAGTGGAGAGCAAAAATGGATCATTCCCTGAGAAAGTTGTGGGACCACTCCAAAACATCAAACATTTGCCTTATAGGAATTCCTGAAGGAGAAGAGGATGTTCTGAAAGGCATAGATGTTCTACTCTAAAAGATAATGGAGGAGAACTTCCCAAACATGGCAAGAGATACTGAAATTTAGATAGCAGACAGTTTCAGAACCGCAGCACCACTCAACCCAAATGAAACTTCTCCTGGACACATTGTAATTAACTTCACCAAAGTTAATATGAAGGAGAAAATCCTGCAAGCAGCCAGATGTAAGAAAATCATAACCTACAAGGGGAAGAATATTAGAGAGAACAGATGACTGGTGTTCTCTCTGCCGAAACTTTTCAAGCCAAAAGAGGATGGTCATCGATCTTCAATTTCCTAAAACAAACTTTGAGCCCAGGATCCTGTATCCAGCTAAACTGAGTTTCATTTATGATAGAGAAGTCAAATACTTTAATGACATACACACATCGAAGAAATTTGCCATAACTAAGCTAGCTCTTCAGGATATTCTCAGACTCATCCTCCATATTAACCAGCACAATGCTCTATCACCAAAGTAAACTCACTCAGAAATTTTTGATAAAAACCCAACTTCCACAGTGGCAAAAGGATTAACAAAATCCACTGGTCTTTCGAAAAACTTGACACCCAAAATACTCAGGCTTATCAATAATCTCAATTAATGTGAATGGCTTAAATTTTCCTCTAAAAAGGCATAGGTTGGCTGACTAGATACAAGAACTCAGGCCAGATATCTGCTGCATACAAGAATCTCATTTTGTCTTAAAGGATAAATATAGACTCAAGGTAAAGGGATGGACAGCTATAATCCAGGCAAACGGAAATCAGAAAAAAAAGCAGGGCTGGCAATTTTATTCACAGATAATTAGGCTTTAAATAAACAAAAGGAAAGACGAGGATGTTCCTTTCATATTTGTTAAGGGAAACACTAAATAGGATGAGATTTCAATTATTAACATTTATGTGCCCAACCAGAATGCTCCTGAATTTATAAGGGAGACCCTAACAGATACGAACAATTTGATATCTTCTAGCACCATAACAGTCAGAGATTTTAACACCCCTTTTGCAGTGTTAAATAGATTCTCCCATAAGAAACCAAGCAAAGAAATTGTGGACTTAAACTTCACCATACAACAATTGAATTTAACAGACATCTACAGAACATTTCATTCAAACAAAACTGAATACACAGTCTTCTCATCAGCCCATGGAAGATCCTCCAAAATTGATCACATCTTAAGTCACAAGCCTAACCTCAGCAAATTTAAAAGAATAGAAATTATTAATTGTATTTTCTCAGATCATCATGAAATAAAACTTGAACTCACCAATAACAGGAATCTGCATACTCATACAAAGACATGGAAACTAAATAACCTTATGCTGAATGATAGCTGGGTCAGAGATGAGATTAAGAAGGAAATTGCCAAGTTTTTGGAACAAAACAGTAATGAAGACACAAATTATCAGAACCTGTGGGATACTGCAAAGGCAGTCCTAAGAGGGAAATTTATAGCTTTACAAGCTTTCCTGAAGTGAATAGAAAGAGAGGAAGTCAACAACTTAATGGGATATCTCAAGCAACTGGGAAAGGAAGGGCATTTCAATTCCAACACCAGCAGAAGAAAAGGAATAACTAAAATTAGAGCAGAATTTAATGAAATGGAAAACAAAAGAATTTTTCAAACATCAATGAATCAAAAAGTTGGTTTTTTGAAAATTTTTTAAAAATTGATAAACTTTCACTAACCTAGCCAGAAACAGAAAATTAAAATCCCTAATATCACCAATCAGAAATGACAAAGGCAAAATAACAACATATACCTCAGAAATTCAAAGAATCCTCAATGAATACTACGAAAAGCTCTATTCTCAGAAATATGAAAATCTGAAGGAAACTGACCAATACTTCGAAGTATGCCACCTTCCTAGACTTAGTCAGAAAGAATTGGAAATGCTGAACAGACCTATATCAAGTATTGAAATAGAATCAACTATATGAAATCTCCCAAAAAAGAAGAGTCCGGGACCAAATGGCTTCACATCACAATTCTACCAAATCTTTAAAGAGGAACTAGTACCTGTATTACTTAACCTTTTCCAAAACATAGAAAAAGAAGGAATACTTCCCAGCATATTCTATGAAGCAAATATCACCCTGATCCTCAAACCAGGAAAAGACCCAACAAGAAAAGAAAATTAGAGACCAATATCTTTGATGAATATAGATGCAAAAATATTCAATAAGGTCCTAGCAAACAGAATTCACCAACACATCAAACAAATTATACACCATGATCAATTGGGTTTTATCCCTGGGTCCCAAGGATTGTTCAATATATGTAAATCTACAAATATAATACATCACATAAACAAAATAAAAAATAAAGACCATATGATTCTGTTAATTGATGCAGAAAATGCTTTTGATACTATCCAGCATCCTTTTATGATGAGAACACTTAAGAAAATAGGTATAGAAGAGACATTTCTTAAACTGATAGAGGCCATCTACAGCAAACCCACAGCCAATATTGTATTGAATGGAATTAAATTGAAATCATTTCCACTCAGATCAGGAACCAGGCAAGGTTGCCCATTGTCTCCACTCCTTTTTAACATTGTAATGGAAGTCTTAGCCATTGCAATCAGGCAAGAGAAGGTGATCAAGGGTATATAAATAGGCTCAGAGGAGATCAAACTTTCACTCTTTGCAGATGATATGAC
Organism: Otolemur garnettii; assembly: GCF_000181295.1. Classification (NCBI taxonomy): domain Eukaryota; kingdom Metazoa; phylum Chordata; class Mammalia; order Primates; family Galagidae; genus Otolemur; species Otolemur garnettii. The sequence goes on from NW_003852446.1 coordinate 8,441,464, forward strand.
TGTATATCTGGAAAACCCCAGGCCCTCAACTACAAAACTCTTGGCAGTGATCAAGGAGTACAGCAGTGTCTCAGGTTACAAAATCAATACTCACAAATCAGTAGCCTTATATATACCAACAATAGTCAAGCTGAAAAAATAGTCAAAGACTCTATTCCTTTTACAGTAGTGTAAAAGAAGATGAAATATTTGGGAGTTCATCTAACAAAGGACATGAAAGATCTCTATGAAGAGAACTATGAAACTCTGAGAAAAGAAATAGCTGAAGTTGTTAACAAATGGAAAAATGCTCATGGCTGGGAAGAATCAACATTGTTAAAATGTCCATACTACCCAAAGCAATATACAATTTTAATGTAATCCTTATTAAAGTACCACTGTCATACTTTAAAGATCTGGAAAAATTTGTACTCCATTTTATATGGAAACAGAAAAAAACTCAAATAGCCAAGACATTACTCAGAAATAAAAACAAATCAGGTGGAATCACACTATCAGACCTCAGACTATACTATAAACCTATAGTGATCAAAACAACATGATAGGCACAAAATCAAAGAGGTAGATGTATGGAACAGAATAGAGAACCAAGAGATGAACCCAGACACTTATCATCATTTGATCTTTGATAAGCCTACCAAAAACATAAACTGGGGGAAAGATTCCCTATTTAACAAATGGTGCTGGGAGAATGGCTAGTGACTTGTAGAAGACCGAAACTGGACCCACACCTTTCACCATTAACAAAAATTGACTCTTACTAGATAAAAGACTTAAACTTAAGACATGAAACTATAAAGATTCTTGGAGAGAGTGCAGGGGAAACTCTTGAAGAAATTGGCTTGGGAGAATACTTTATGAGGAAGACCCCTGGGCAATTGAAGCAACACCAAATATATATTATTGGGATCTGAACAAATTAAAAAGCTTCTGCACAGCCAAGAGCATAGTCAATAGCAGACAACCCTCAGAATTAGAGAGAATATTTGCAGGTTATATTTCTGACAAAGATTTGATAACCAGAATCCACATAGAACTCAAACTTATTAATAAGAAAAGAACAAATGATCACATTTCATTGTAGGCAAGAGACTTGAACAGAAGGTTCTCTGAGGATTACAGGCACACGGCCTACAGTCACATGAAAAAATTCTCATCTTTAATCATCAGAGAAATGCAAATCAAAACCACTATGAGATATCATCTAACTCCAGTAAGAGTAGCCCACATAACAAAGTCCCAAAATTATAGACATTGGCATGGATGTGGAGAAAATAGAATACTTCTGCATTGCTGGTGGGAATGCAAACTAATACATTCCTTTGAGAAAGTAGTTTGGAGAACACTCAGGGATCTAAAAGTAGACCTGATGTTTGATCCTGCAATTCCTCTACTAGGTGTATATCTAAAAAACCAAAAATCACTTTACAACAAAGATATTTGTACCAGATTATATATTGCAGCTCAATTCATAATCACCAAGACATTGAAGAAACCCAAGTGCCCTTTGACCCATGAATGGATTAAATTGTGGTATATGTATATCATGGAATGTTATGCAGCCTTAAAAAAGATGGAAACTTTACCCCTTTTATGTTTACATGTATGGAGCTGGAACATATTCTTCTTAGTAAAGTATCTCAAGAACGTAAGAAAAAGTATTCAATGTACTTAGTACCATCATGAATCCAATTTATAATCACTCACACTTTCACAAGAAAGATAAAGCACAACTGTAGCTCAAGATAATAGAGGGAAGAGGAGGGGAGAGATTCAGTGGGAGCAGGGTAAATGGTGGGACCATTCCTATGGTTCATATTTGTAGAGAGTAGGTTGTGAGATGGCAGAACCCTCACAGCCTGGAGAACATTCAGAGAATGAACCCCCAACTGCTTCTCCTCCATTCACCAAATAGCCATATTCCTTTCTTCATGATCCCTCTGCCAGAAGTCATATAGTTCCTTCTTTATCTAGTTAACTATGCAGAGATCCTTGAGATCTCTCCCTTCTTTCTCCTTGTCATATGCTAACAAAGTAGTAACCACTAAGTCACATAGTTCTTCCTTTGTTTTGTTAACTATGCTGGGATCATCATGATCTTTCCCTTCTTGCTTCTTCTCATATGTTAACGAAGTTGAGTAGAAACCATTAACAAGATGGTTTTTCTTTGTTAAAGTCATTTACATTCTCCTATTGTACTGTAAGACCAAAACTATGTCTTCTGTTTATGCTATTTCCCAATATTGTCTATGCTACCTCCCCCTAGATAACCCTGTACAGATAGTATAAAATAAAGCTGATTTTGTGCTTTGGAGCTGGCTTCAACCATCTGCTCAGTCAGACCTCCCAATCTCATCCTTTGTTTCTGTCTCTTCTCTTATGCTGTAATTTCCTCATTCCCCACCAATTCCACTCTGGTTTGCTTCCCTTCCTGCACTGGTTCACAACACATATTGCAAGGGTACATGTCAAATCTATTACGTATAGAGTATAAGTGCCTTAACACGATAATTAATTAAATGAGGTGAAGGCTATAGTAACTACTTTGATGTAAGCATTCCTAATTGTATATAAAATCAGCGCATTATACCCCATAAAGGCATCAATGTATACATGATCTATGTGTTTATGATTTAGTGGGGGAAAAAAAGAATTATTTTTTCTATTTCTGTGAAGAATATCATTGGTATTTTGATGAAGATTTTTTTGCATTGAGTCTATGGATTACCTTGGGTAATACAGACATTTTATTTTATTTTAATTATCATTTTATTTGAGATGGAATCTCGCTTTGTCACCCATGGTAGAGTGCTCACAGCAACCTCAAACTCTTGGGCTCAAGTGATTCTCTTGCCTCAGCCTCCCAAATAGTTGGAATTATGGGTGCTTACCATAACACCCAGCTATTTTTTAATTTTTAGAAATGAGGTCTCGCTCTGGCTCAGGCTGGTCTGTAACTCCTACACTCAAGTAACTCACTCACTTTAGCCTCCCAGAGTGCTAGGATTACAGGTGTGAGCTACCACACCCAGCATACATTTTAACATTATTAATTCTTCCAACCCTGGAGCATGGAATATCTTTCCATTTTTTTTGTCCTCTTTAATTTCATTCATCGATGTTGTATAGTTTTCATTATAAAGATCTTCACTCTTTTGGCTAAATGTATTCCTAGATATTTTGTTTTATTTTTAGCTATTGTAAATGTGATTATTTTATTGGTTTATTTTCCAGATGGCTTATTTTTGGCATGTAGAAATGCTACTGGTTTTGTATGTTGATTTTGTATCCTTATCCTGCATCATAACTGATTTTTTAATCAGTTCTAAAGGGTTTTTTTTATAGATTTTTTTTTAGTTCTCGAGACATAATATCCTCTGCAAAAAAAGATAATTTGATTTAATTTATTCCTTTATAATTCAGATGCCTTTCACTTCTTTGACTTACCTGATTACTCTAACTACAATTTCCAGTACTATGTTAAATAAGAGTGGTAAAAGTAGGTATTCTTGTCTTGTTATAGATTTTGCAGGGGTGTCCACCCTACAGTCTTTGGCTGCATGCTGATTATTTGAGGATTGTTTTGTTTATCTGTGATGTTAGATACTGTGATAGGAATGTATGGATTTTTTAATTTTTGCTCATCAACTTCCCTTAGTGTTTATATATTTTTAAAAAGTCTTAAAAAGTGTGGCCCCAGACTACTCTTAATCTTCAAATTACAGCAGAGGATAAAAAGGTTGGACATCCCTGTTTATAGGAAAGGTTTTCAGTTTTTCCCCATTCAGTATGATACTAGTTGTGGGTCTGTCATATATGGCTTTTATCTTCTTAGGGTAAGTTCCTTCTATACCAGATTTTGAGAGTTTTTATTATGAAAGGATATTATAATTTATCAAATGCTTTTTCAGAATCTATTGAATTGATCATATGGTTTTTGTACTTCTATTGAAATGATGTATTACATTGATTGATTTGGATTTGTTGAACCATCCTTGCGTCCCTGGGACAAATCCCACTATATCATGATGAATAATCCTTTCAATGTGTTGTTGAATTTGACCTCAATACAATAACCATTGGAGACCTCATCCCTTCACATTCAACACTGGGCAGATCATCCAGAAAGAAAATCTACAAAAAAAAAAATTGGACTTATTCTACATTTTGGAGTAAACATACTTAATAGATATTTATAGAATGTTTCATGCAACAGCTGTAGAATATACATTCTTCTCCTCAGCTCATAAATCATTCTCAAGGATAGATCATACATTAGGCCACAAAAAAGTCTTTAAAAATTTCCAAAAATTTGAAATCATACCAAGTATTTCCTCTTACCACAATGGAATTAAACTAGAAATCAATAGCAAGAGGAACACCAGAAACTATACAAACACAAGAAATTAAATAGTACGCTCCTGAATGGCCAGAGATTAAGCAGGAAAGTTTTTTAAATTCTCAAAACAAATTAAAATAAAAACACAATATATCAAAAACTATGGTATACAGTAAAGCAGTAATAAGAAGACAATTTATAGCAATAAGTGCCTACAGTGAAAAAGTAGAAAAGTTTCAAATAAACAATCTAATGATATGATGCACCTAAAAGAACTAGGGAAATAAGAGAAAACCAAACCTAAACTTAGTAGAAGAAAAGAAATAATAAAGATCAGATCAGAAATAAATGAAATTGAAATCAAAATAATACAAAGCATAAACAAAACAAGAAGTTTATTGGAAATTATTAACAAAATTGACACACCTTTAGCCAGACTAAGAAAAAAGAGAGGCAACCCAAATAAATATAATCAGAGATGAAAAAAGGAGACATTACAAGTCATACTGCAGAAATCCAAAGGATTATTAGCTGATTACTATGAGCAACTACAACTATATTACAATATAGAAGAAATGGGTAAATTCCTAGACACATACAACCTACCAAGTCCAAACCAGGAAGAAACACAAAACTTGAAAAACAAGTAACGAGAAAGGAGCACTAAAAAAGTCTTCCAGCAAAGTATAGCCTGGGGCCCAATGGCTTCGCTGCTGAATTATACCCCAAATTTCAAGAATTAATACCAATCCTACTTAAACTGTGCTAAAAATTTCAAGAGGGGCTATTTCCCAAATCCTTTTACTCAAAAAATTGAGACGATTTACATTCAGTGTTAATTATGATAAGAATTTACTACTGCCATTTTGTTGTTTCTTATTGTTTTGAGGTTCTTTTCTTCCTTTCCAACTTCCTTCGTGGTTAAGTGATTATCTCTGGTAGTATATTTTAATTTTTTGCTTTTTTTAAGTGAATCTGTTACAGATTTTAGCACTTTGGTTATCATGATGGTTCTAAAAACATCTTATAGGTGCAAAAAGATATTTTAAGGAAATGATAACTTATCTAAAAGAATTGAATCAAAGATAAAAACACAAAAAAGTATATTTTATCTCCACCTGCCCCACATTTTGACTTTTTGTTGCTTCAGTTTACATATTTTATATTACCTATCTTTTAACAGGTTGCTCTTCTTATTATTGTTTTTGATAGATTTGCCTTTTGGGCTTTGTACCAGAGTTATGAGTGGATTGCACACTCCACATACTATAATAGAGTTTTCCTGGTTTGTCCAGGTACTTAATTTTACCTATGGGTTTCACACCTTAAAAATTTTCTTTTGTGCTCTTAGCCTTACAGCCATCTTTGTAGAAACATATGCACCCCGAGAGCCAAGTGCAGAAGAAGCAAATATGCAAGCTGAAGCCCAAAAGGAGAACGATGAGGCAGAGGTCCAAGTAAACCACTCACATGGGCGCTCATGAAGGCCACTAGAGAAGGAACGTGGGATGCCCGAGGTTGAGGATGCAGGTACAAGCTGCTGGACTGCACACTACTGTCTGGAACTTGCTCTCAATGAATCTAAGACCTCATTGCCATCCAGTCAACAAGACTAGCTCCAAGAGACCTACCTTGCTCACACCAAAACAGTTATATGGGTCCTTTGCCCTGGACCTGACATTCTGGACTTGTTGTCTTCTCAGTTGTGGCCGAGTGTAACAAGTATACAATAAATCATACCTTCTGCTGTTTCAGCTGAAGAAACAAAAACAAAAAAGATTCTTTTGCATGTTAGTGTTTCCATTTCTTTCAGATTGAAGGGCTCTCTTTAGCATTTCTTACAAGATGGCTCTGGTGGTGGTCAATCTCTTGGCTTTCCTTTTTCTGGAAAAAGACTTTATTTTTTCTTCATATTTCAATGATAATTTTGCTGGATACAATATTCCTGGGTCGTGGTTTTTGTTGTTTAAGTTATTTGAAAATGTCATTCCACTGCCTCCTGTCCTATAAGGTTTCCATTGAGAAGTCTGTTGGAAGATGAACTGGAGCTCATTTATATGTAATTTCTTATTTTCTCTTGCTGCTTTGAGGATTCTTTGTCCTTGATCTTTGAGAGTTTGATTATTATGTGTCTTGGGGCACTCTTATTTGGCTAGAATCTATTTGGTGTTCCATGACCTTTTGTACCTGAAGTTTTTATTCTTAAGTTTTGAAGAGTCTTCTGTTCTTATTTCTTTGAATGAACTTTCTATCCCTTGCTTTGGCTCAGGTCATTTATGAACACCAATAATTCTTAGATTTGATATTTTGAGGTAATTTTCTAGGTCTTTTAGGCAGTCTTTATTCCTCTTAATTCTTTTTTCTCTTCTGTGTATTTTCAAATAGTCAGTCTTTAAGATCACCGATTCTTTTCTCTGCTTGGTTCATTCTGCTATGGAGAATCTCTAAAAAGTTATTCAGTTTAGCAAATGTACTTCTTAGTTTCAACATTTCTGGGTTTCTTAAATTTTTGATAAATTTCTAAATTACAATTGGTTTTCTGTGTTATCTTAGAGATCACTAAGTCTTCTTAAACTGATCTCTTGGTCAGAGAGTTCATGTATTGTCATCTTGTTAAGGTAAGTGACTGAATTTTTGTTTTGTTCTTATGGGGAGGTTAGCGGCTCCCTGTTTGGTGTTATTTCTTGTGAGTATCCATCTATGTCTTTGCATTAAAGGATTAGTTATTCTCATCTTCTCTGTCTGGTTTATTTTGGTTTTTATTGAATATACCTCTATTTGCTTAACAAATCTTTACTGCTAGGTTGTGGCCTCCTTTTTCACTGTAGATGGTAGCTTAAGCCCATGTACACCTTGGCTCCCATAAATAGCTGGAGTGCTGCCTGTCCCAAAAGGGCAATTTCACAAAAGGATTATCATGGGAGTGTGAGAAGGTTGGCTAGGGGCTTGTGTCCACATATCTCCTGCAGTGTGATGCTACTGAACAGCCATTCTGATTTGGTGTCTCATTTGGCTGAGTTATAGAGCAAAGGTTTCAGGGCTAAGGATAGTAGTACTGCCTTTCCCCCTTTATCTCTGTCTAACCTCAGGATATGTTTCCCATCTAGATGTCACAATGAAGATAACTCTGTTGAAACAGATGTGTTGGAAAGGCCCACATGTTAGAGAAAAGAGAAAGGCCTCAACCAGGCAACAAACATAATGGAATTGATGCCCTTAATCCAATAGCCCACATGAAACAATCCTGTTAATAGCTAAATAACTACATGAGCTTGGAAGTGGATCCCTCTTTAGTCAAGAGATAAGATGACTATAAGCCAGCCCATACCATGTTTGCAGCCCATGGGAGACCTGTAAAAGGAATCTATGTCCAGATTCCTGACTTGCAGATACCGTATGGTAATAAGTGTGCATTGTTTTAAGTCACTGCATTTGGGGGTAATTGGGTACACAGCCACAAATAATATATGTATAAAAATTCCTGCTGAGATTTTGATTAGAATTCTCTTAAAATAAATTACTTTGTGAAAATTGAAGTATTTACTATGCTGAGTCTTCCAATTCCTGAACGTGATATGCCTCTTCATGTATTTAGATCTTTGTTTACTTCATTGACCAGCGTTTTAAAGTTTTTAGCATATGACAAGGTCATACCTATGCACTTCATTTTGGGGGACTCTTAAAAATGACACTTGAAAAAAATTTCTGTTCCTAATTATTTATTGTTAATACATAGAAATACAGTTGATTTTTGTGTTTTCATCTAGAATTTTGTGACCTCAGTATGTTCATTTGTTACTTCTACAAAGTTTGCTTAGAATCCTTGGGATGTCCCCTATAAAGTGTCGTGTTGTGGAATAGAGACAGTTCTATTTCTTCCCTTTCAATTTATACAACTTGTATTTCTTTTTCTTTCTTTATTCCTCTAGTACAGGATTTTCAGTACAATAATGAATTAGAGTGGTGACAGTAGACACCTTGTTCTTACTGTGAGGAAGAAAGCTACCCTTGATCAGAATGAGGAAATTTCCTTGTATTTCTAGTTTGCTAACAGTATTTCTCATGAGCAGATGTTGGATTTTATTAATGCTTTCTGTAGCTTTTCCTATTTCAGTTGACATAACTGTGGTTTTATGAAACTTACATTGTTAATAGAATTAATTGATTTTCAAATATTAGAAGTCTTGCACTCCTAAGACATAGCCTTCTTGGTTTTAGTGTATTATTCCTTTTACAAACTGCTGGGTTTTATTTGCTAATAATTTATTGAGGATTTATTGAGTCTCTGGTCATGCATATAGTTTTATTTTTTGTTTGTACTTTCTTTGTAGAGTTTTGATATCAAGGTAAAGATGGTCTCAATGTATTTTAGGAGGAAACATTCTCTTCAATTTTCTGGGTAACACTGTGTAGAATTGGGGTTATTTCTCCATTAATTGTTTGGTAGAGTTTGCCAGTGAAATCATCTTGGCCTGAAGAGTTCCTTTTTGGAAAACCTTAACTATGATTTCTTTTTAATAGTTATAAGACTATTTAGGTTATCTATTTCATCATCACCAAAGATTAATACTCAGCTTATGAGCTTTGAGGAATTCTCCATTTTATTTATGTTTGGAGATTTGTTCATACTATTCCCTTATTACCCTTTTAATATATATGGAATGTGCAGTGAGATCTCTTCTTCTAGTCCTGATATTGGTCATATGTGTCTTCCTTATCCTTTTAAATCTTATGCCAATTTCTAAATAAATTTCATTAATATTTTCACAATATCAACTTTATATTTCATTGATTGTCTCTATATTTTGTTTTAATTTTATGAGTTATTCCTCAAAGCTCATAAGAAATCACTTCTTGGTTGAATCATTAATCTCTGATAATAATGTGATGATTTTCTCTGCTTACTTTTAAGATTTTTATTTGACTTTAGTTTTCATCAATTTGATTATGATGTGTCTAGGTATGGATTTCTTTGGGTTTGTCTTATTTGGGATATAATGAACTTCTTGAATCTATAGTATTAAATCTGTAGTAGGTTCATATGTTTCATTAAATCTGGGAAATCTATGAACATTGTTTACTCAAATGTTTTTACACATGTCACTCTTCCCCTTGTGTGTTTTGAATTCCAGTGATCCAAATGTTTCGCTTTTTGTTATCATACCATAGGTTTCTGAGGCTCTTATCATGGTTTTAAAATCTTTATCTTTAAATGAATCATTTCCACTGCTACATATATGTATATATACACATATATATATTAATCCATTTTCAAATTCAGTGATTCTTTCCTCTCTCAGCTTCATTCTGTTGTTAAACTCTTCCTCCTTGAGTTTTTAACTTTAGCTATTTTATATTTTAATTCTAAAATCTCCATGTGGTTCTTCATTTCTATTTCTTTGCTGAGATTTTCTATCTTTCCATTTTTCAACAGTGTTCATCCTTACTTCTTTGAAGCATTTTTACAATAGCTTCTTTATTTTGTCAGAAAATTCCAACAACTGTGTAATTTCTGTGTTGTGGTGTTTGTTGAGTGTATTTTACCATACAAGTAAGATTTTCCTAGTATACTGACTAATTCTGCATTACATCTTAGATATATGACTATCACACTATGGGTTAATTTATGTTTAAATTATATGGAGAACGTTGTATTATTGTTTTACCACTAATGGACCCAGCTGAGTTGGGACCACAAGTTCTGGCCAGCCTTCTGTAGGTTAACATTTCAATTTCTGTTCCAATTTCAAAGATTTTTCAGTGCCGCTTGGATTTGTCCCTCATATGCACCACTCAGTGCTCAGCCTGGGACCTAGGAAATAGTTTATTCTGCCAAACAGGTCACATCTATTTATGAAAAGTCATGGCTAAGTTTGAGGGTTCATAAAGAACTTGAAGGGGTTGTGTAACAGAGGAATAATCTGGAAAAAAAAATGGTAAAGCATTTTCTCTTTAAAACTTCCCCCACTCTCTTTGGAAACTGAGGCCTGCATCCCTCCCTCAGGCAGGCCAGCTATGGTTGGGAAGGGGAGGAAAATGTAACTTCTTCTTTGTGTTAACGTAAATGGCTCAGCTGAACTGTGTGAAATAGAGATGAAGGCCCAGAGTCTGCTTGGCAGAAGCCTAGAGGTCATGGCTTTGTTGGCAGATGGGAAGATTAGAACCATTAACCACAGTTGAATGACAATAGGCCTTCCCCATTTTGCTTATGTTCAGGAAATTTGGTATTTTTCAGATGAATAGTCTGATATTTTTCCTCCTTTGCAAGCAAAATAATAAATTCTCTTTCCTTCTCTTCAAGCAGTATATTTGTTCTTGTTCTTCTGATGTGGCCTTAAGAAAGACAAGTGTGACATTTCTATAACAGTTGCTTTCACAAACTCTCTCCTCTCCACCATCTCCCCAGGACACTATGGTTCCTTGGGGTTCTTCTTTGTGGTGGTTCTCTACCTAGAAAATTGGGGCTTTATTTATTTTATCTTGCCCCACATTACCTGCCACCTGTGCTGTGTTTAGGGCCAAGTAACCAGAAGACAGGGAAAGAAAAATTTCAGTAGGTGTTTGCCCCATTTTCTTTGTATGGGGTAATTGGAGATCTTGGCTCTACTCCACTCAAAGAAACCAAAGAAAGTTGCAAGGGACTGGCTATGCCATTGCAGTGAAGGGCTGGACTAAGACCATGTAGTCCTTTATGGAAGAATGTTCTGCTGAACTGGGAAATTACTAGAACTCTCCAGACATTTTATAGTCTTAGGGTCTGTGTTTAGGACTTCATTTTTAATTATTTAGACTGGAAAGCCTATGAAATCATGGATTTTTTTTTTCTTCTTCCACTAGTACAACTCCAGCCTGGTACATCATAAGTACTTAATACAATTTATTGATGAATGACTAAATGGTTGATTAAATAAATAAATGATTAACTTTGGATTATTGGTTTTTCAAGTCCTAAAACTCTTGATTTATTTTTAAGTAGTAATTAATAATTTTCACTGTTCCTTAAGAAGACAGATGTAATACCAAATTAAGACTCATATTTAATTCAGATGTGTAGCTACATATGAAAGGAAATTTACATTTCTGATGGAAAGATTCAACTACAGTAAACCATACTTTCATCTGGCCCAACTTCTACTGAAAAAATAATTTGACTAAAAAATAATTTGTATTCAAAAGCATAAAAAACATAACCATTTCAGCCAAGCAGAGGAAAATAATCTTAGTAGACCTTAAAGGTATTTGAAGATGTAAAAATTTATCTGTTACCTTAGTGACAAATACTTTTTGTTTCCTTGTATATAGGAACATCCTCACATCAGGAATCTGCTTGTCTTTTGGGTTAAACACTCCAATTCCCTAGCAGTTGGGTTTGAGCTCCTTATTATGTGGCTGTGGTGATGTCATTTTACACAAAGACTTTTGCTTCTTTACTCTTAAGCTTTAGTAAGGAAAGAGGAGGGAAATTGAAGTGTTTTTTTAAATGCTGTAGTTATTGAGAGAGGATACCTGAAAAAAGTGAAGTCTAAGAGAACAGAGATCTTCTCAAGGAGACCCCAAGGATACACCCATGAGGTCCTCCCCATGGTGACTCAGCTCTTAGGAATTTGTAAAAATTTAACTTCCTGGGACCTGGAAACTACTGCTTGTTTCCACTTCTATAAAAGTCCACAGTTCTTTAATAGCCAGAGCCCACTTCTCCAGCTTGATTCAAACTGACTAATAAGAAAGGTACCCATGGGCTGGAACTTTCTGACTCGGGATAAAAAGGAGAAGACTGAGCCAGGCTGGGAGCTTGGCCATTTTGAATTCTTCTGTGCTGTGGGTTCACTGGCTGAAACAAAGCCCTTCCTCTTCTAAACATGGTGTTTTGGTGTTCTTTCTCTCCACTGGGGCTCGTCTTCCTGCAACACTATCAGCAAAGAAATTTCATAGATTTATAGGCTGTTGCAAAGCCTGTAATTCACACAGAAGGTCATGATCATAAATTCCTAAATGATAGTGTCTCTCCTTTATGACGTTTTATTTTCTCAGTTGCACAGAGGGGGGAAAATGGAATAAAGAAAGTATACTTTACCCCAAAAAGCAATACCCAAAACACTGTTCATGGTTGGTTAGTAAAGGTTAGCACTTTCTTTTCTTCATTTCAAACAAAGAAAAAACTTAACAACAGAAAGTATTACAGCAATTTATAAATAATCAAGATGATCTAATGTTAATAGATAAAAGGTGCAGGAGGAGTAGGACAAGGCCAGCAGTAACTCTACTTTCAGGCTGCTCCATTGTCTCATGTTCTCTGTCCAAAGTGACTGATATAATTGGATCATTATGCGAACAGAGCCTAGAGAGATTAATAGGAAATAGTGTATTTTTCATATGATATCTTTTCTCCATCGAATTTAAAGCCTATTTCTAAAGTTTTATTCTTCTGAGTACCTTAGCAGGTTGATCATGGGCTTTCTTCTAGGTCAAATTCTACTGCCCAGGCCCCTGATACTAAACTGCAGCTGCCTTTCTCTGGCCTCTACTCTAAACTACTCTTACCCAGAAATAGTTCTAAATTCAGTATCCAAAGAGGTACTATCTTTCCAGGAAAACACGAAGTTTCATTGTATAGCTAACTGAAATACTTAAACTTTCCTAAAATAAAATGATAGTAAGGATGATCAACAGCAAATTAAGACACAGAATAAAGTTTCATGGCACTTTTCACATGTGAAAGAAAATACACATTTAATGGTCCAAATGCTTGATCACAAATCAGAAAATTGGGTGCTAGTGTAAACTGCTTTTAACTGTCTAACTCCACGCAGACCATTTACTTTCTTTCCCTAGACCAGTGATTTTCAAACTTTGTTGTCTCATGGCACACTTGAACCTATAGTTAAACTTCCGTGCCACACTTAAATCATGTTGATCGAAAAAAAAAAGAGAAAAAAAAAAGAATATCCTTACTGTGATTTAAACTTCATTTGAAAATAATTTAATTAATGACCTTTAAAAACATTTGCAACACACCTATGATCCTCTCACTACACACCAGTGTGCTGCAGCACACACATGTTGAAAATCACTGCCCCAGACCATTTTTCCATCTTGAAATTAAAAGTAACTATAACCATATTTTTATTTGGATGTGGAAATTTGTTACTTCAAGGATAGCAACTGTCCTGATATTTTCCCTCCTTATGAAGCAATTACATTTTCTGCCTAGATTACTGAATGACTGTGATTCCTTAAGAATTATTTATTTATTCTTAAGCACAATGAGTTAATGATAATATCTCAATGTCACTAATTCCAAATAATTTTTTCTGCTATGATATGTGTTACCTTAAGCTTCAGAGGATTTTTTTCTTTGTTTCTAGGAAATTTTCAGCTATAATGTATCTAAACATTTTTTGATCCAGATTTCGCACTGAAATTTCATTTTCAACTGTGTCTTTCTCATTCCTATATACTCTAACAACTTAAGCATGGTCCTCAGCTTTTTGATATTATTCAAAGGAGCTTCAGTCTCCTTTTACATCTTATTCTTTTGCATCTTCTTTTCCTTGTAGTTCTTCTACTTAATATTCTTTGTAAATTCTTCTGCACCATGAATGATTCTAGAATGATAATTCTGTGTCTTAGTTTGTGCTTACTCAAGATGAGGTTATTTAAGTTTTGTTCTTGCTATTATTCTTTCCCTCTTTCTTTTACTGATTTTTTCTCTTTTTCCCCACCATATATCATATCTCCTATTTTACTTTCCTTCTCATACTTAATGTATTTCACATTTTCTTTTTGTTAAGATACATTTGTGAGTGAATTCCCCTTGACACCATTTGCCCCTTATTTCAGATTCCTTTTATAGTTCTTCTGAGCTTCAGAGTATTTTCAATATTTGCCCGAATTCATGTGAATAGAGGAAGAGTCAGCATTTGACTTAAACTTTTCAAAATACTTGCTGAGAAATTTGAGTCCATCTTTCTTTTCTGAAATCATATACCAAGAACCAGTCTACCCAGCTTGCTCTCTGCACTATTTCTCAGAAAATAAGCTTTGTATTGCTCTTGCCCCTGAATGTAAGAACAGTATAGTCATAAATTATTTTTACCATTTCCCAGTGTTACTTATTTATCCCCTTAGTGAATATTCCCCCAAATTGGTGGTGTTCAGGGTACTTCTCAGGACTTTACTGAATCCCTAGCTGTCAAAAGGTATTTTCTGTTACACAAGAGCATCTGGAAATTTTTGCTTCTTTTTTCTGACACTGTTCAAGTTTATAGCATAAGCTTGTCTCAGTGCCCTTATCTGCTTCCTACTTATTTCTTCTTGAGAAATAAAAAATAAATACTTTTCCCATTTACTTATATGAGTTCAGAAGAGGAATTTTCTGTGATCTTGCCCCTTAACTATTATTTCACAGTCTTTTATGTGTACCATTACTTTATTTTCTATTGTTCCAGTCTCCCATTAGTTTTATATAATACTTAGCTATTACAATCAAATACATTGCCAAATTTATAATCATGTTATAATACTGTGGGACTGTCTATGTGGAGGTAATCATATCTATTGAGATAAGTATTGGGGGGGCTCAATAAGGAGCAACGTGGAGGGGATACTCTGACTATGAACCTCCCAAGTGCAATAATCAAAGTACAAATACATGGGAAGTTTCATGTTTCCTGCTAAAACTGTGGCTATACCACCTTTAAGATGAATTTGTTCAGATGTGTCTCTTATTACAATGATGGACTTCACACATCCTGGAGCAGAAAAGATCGTAGTTTCATAGGCCAGAGGTAGGGCTTCCAAGTTTCTGGCCACCCTATCTGAATGGATAGATCGTGATCTCTTCCCACTTCCCCCGCCCAACTCCTAGATAACTCTTCATACTAGCTCCACTCTAAACGCATATCCTTAAGTGATTTGTACCAAAATTCAAGTGACCTTAATCATACACAAGCAATCAATCAAGTCATTCCTTTATTTCATGGATAATACCATGACAGGTATTGATAAGACAGGTCACTTTAACCCCCTAGGGAAAGTTTTTTGTTTTATTGCTTAGAGTGAGTATAAACCTGGTAACAGAAAACACCTACAAAGAAGCATTAATGATGGAAAATGTTGGATCTGGTGCATAAAATCCGATGCAGCAAAATTACCTTTCCAAAGTTACTCAAAACTTATGAGGTCATCCGGCTTCTACCAGCTTTCAAAGCTGTAGATACATTTGCACTTTGAAAAGGATGTTATGGACTGTTCTTCTGAGTTTGCTATATTATTCTTTGAAAACT
Source organism: Otolemur garnettii (assembly GCF_000181295.1). NCBI lineage: Eukaryota > Metazoa > Chordata > Mammalia > Primates > Galagidae > Otolemur > Otolemur garnettii. Next base: position 8,457,088 of record NW_003852446.1, read on the forward strand.
TTCATATACAATGATAATTTATGATAGGAGAATATGAGTAGATAGCAGCAGTATACTGGTAACTGTTTAGCAACTGGCTCCCTTGGAGTGGGGTGAAGAAAAATCCAGATCGTTAAGTTTTGCAGTGGTGTAAATATTCCCACGATGGCTGATTTCAAGCTACCCACATGATGTCATTGGATAAAGAGTTGGTAATACTTATACCACAATCAGCTCTCACAAGGTGGTGGTAACCAGTTCTGGTACACTACTGGTATAACTTAAATTGTAATATTCCAAGAACTTCGAGAATAATTTAAATACATACATGATTATCCCTCTCCTGCCAACATTGCCATGCAATTCTTTCCTATTTTGAAGGAAGCAACTTGATTGGAAACTAAAATAAGGACAGAGAAATGCTTTTCTGTCCCCAAGTGACTTTGGAATAATTCCTTCTATCTGAAGCCTGCAAATATTAAAAACCCAAATAAAACTAGTATTGTCCTTCAGAATTCCTTTTGACAAAGTACTTCAGGTACTAGTATGAATGGCATTATCAAAATGTAAACCCTTACTATAAATTTTAACTTCTGGGATTACAGTTACTAATGAGGATTATACAAATACCTTTTTTATGTTAAGGCAAAGCCCACATACAATAAAATCAAAGCCACTGTACAAATAAATAACACAACTCCAAGGTTATTTCATATACTGTTCAATGACAACTGCAGCTATGCCACTACTTAAAGTATTGGTGTGAAATTAATATAATGTGTTTTGAAAAAATGCTATGTGCAGCTCTTAGAGATGAAGAAATCTGAGTGGGTGGTAGAGAAAAAGAGAAAGCAACAGCAAAGAACAGTTTAAAAGAGAACCTTGGATACTTCGATTTATTTGTAAAGAATCTGTAAAAAAAGTTTGATATATAATTTTCCCTCTTCTTTTATTACCTAAACAAAACTTCACTATCCTATGCTTCAATATTTCAAAATTGTAGGCAGAGCCTTTCAAGTCTCCAACTACTTAATGACAAATATGCCAACCTTGAAGGAATAATGTCTAATAGGAAAAAAAAAACTGACTGTATCTCCTAGGAACAACAGGGTGCATTTGGAGAATTCCTGAAAACACAGTGCCTTCAGCTAACTATTAAATGACATAGCTTAGAGAAAAAGACAGGGTTTGCACAGCACCTGAGATAAGTGGCCAAGGCATCTAGTGACTCCAGATGACCAGTTGGGCTTCTATTCACTCTAGGATAGCCCCCACCACTCTGATTGCTGAGAGAATGATTATGTCAACACAACTTAATTTCATTTACTTCATACCTGTGTCCTACATTACACTGACTGGGAAACTGACTTTAAGTAAGAGGTGTTGCAAGTTGGTTTCCCAGGAATTACCCTCTAAGATAAAGTCCAGCATTCAGCACACTGCCAAAGGGTTATGCTTGGGGAAGGGAGGGAAGCAAACAGTAGTGGGTAGAGAGAGATACTGACCTATCATGCAGAACCAATGGCAGACTTGACCAAACCCAAATGGAACTCTGGAGGTAGAATGACCCCACAAAGTGATCCATGGGGGTGGGCAAAGGTGGCCATTGCACTCCTCTATCCTTCAGTCAAGGATGTGAGCCACCTCAAGAAGGGGTGTGACTTTAGATAGGACTATCCTCCACAATGTCAGCAATCCCTGAAGGAACAGAAAATCCTTGAAAGCTATTTGCTGGCAGCCCTCCTGGCAGCTGAGACAACTCATCCCTGAGTGAAAGAAGATCTGGTCACTGCATCACAGTGTCTACTACAGATGTCCAAACTAGATTTCTTGAACATTGGTGTCTTGTAATACCACTGACTTTTGTGGTACACTCCTATTCAGAACCTCTCTCAGTACATGCAATGGAAAATAAGACCCAGAAAGACACAGTTCCATGACTCTGAAGGCATAACTGCCACTTTCGTCAACATATGAAATCCATGAAGGTCCATTCCCAGGGAAAGAGTCCATTTAATTGTACAATCATCTCCTTAAAAAGCATACTGCTTTAGGCACTCATTCTTATTTGGCCCAACCACTGCCCCCCCACGTTAAGTCAGGATGTCTAGCTTACCTGCCTTATTCAAAGCTGGGGTTGAATTTCACCAATGCACTATACTTTAAGGAACAATGCGTTATCACCTAAAACAAAGCCTACCATTAAGGGTTTGCTTTTCCTTTCTGGCCTGACTCTGAAAATGCCAATACTTCCTAAGTGGCACTACATTTATGACCAGCCATTATTTAGGCCCATTGATCTTCCTTTATCAAATTGTTTCACTTGGATGGGAGAACACAGTCAAGGTACAATATGAAGCTACCAGATAAAAGGAATATTTGATTGGGGTGAGAGGAGTAGGAAAATAAGCAGCATGGACCAAAGAAAGAGTGTTATGGAAAGAATCCACTTTCCAAATTTTGCCCCTTTATGTGTTACTTTCTTGGAAATCCTGGGAGAAATGCCATAGGATATTTTAACCCAGTATTTAACGGAAAATAGAGGATATATTCACTAATTTTCTAAGTAACCAAGAAGCAACATAATGAACAAAATCTCAACTCAATATTATCTTAGAGTAAAGCAGTTTTAAAAATAAAACAAAGTTCGACACTAACACAATTGCATTTTAAAGAAGGTCAAACTGAGAGAAAATAATCAATGATAATGCTATCCCCACATATACATTTGTTGCTCCCTTCCGCCGACATGTTCCCCTTGCTTCCACACCTATAAAGCACACCCACCCTTCAAGTCTAAGTTTAAATCCTACTTCATCTATAAAGTCTTCTCAAATGTTCCAATCACGTTTCCTACCTAACTGAGAAATGCTCAGTATCTCTGTAAAATGTTTGATGTTCATTATTATTTTTGGTTGTATTTCTGTTGATCACTATGACCAAGTACAGAATTTATCGATACATTTTGTCAGACTGGATTTTTACATGCACACTGTTATCTAGTTTGCATATACCTATTTGATATATAAGAGAACAGAGACTTAGAGAGTTAAACTAGCGCCATAGGCAAAATGAGACAACAAGGTGGCAAACACAATTCAGATATACTACAATGCTTATGTTCTTTCTAGTCCTGTCTAAATTGTACATATATCTTATTTTCATCAGGTAGACCATATACCTCTTGAGAGAAGGCACTATGTATAATAACCCTTTCTCGCACTTCTCTGTACCTATCCCACAACATCATGAATGACAAAGAACATATAATATCTTACATATGTTTGAGAAAACAAGGAAAAGAAGATATGAAGTAGGGACATCAATGAGTAGATTCGTACAAGGATTTTAGAAGATGATTCCTGAAGAACTCAAAATTTATCAAAAGGATGCACAATTTGTAAAAAGATTAAGTACAATTTGGCATTGTTTTATTCCTTCTTCCCATGTGCGAGGGCCAATTTGTGGCTTAGTTAAGACCTTGGCTTTCTCACACAGTAATACAGAAGGCAAGTGGCTGAGAAAATTGATTAAGAGAGGGTTATCAATGGCACGAAGAAGCTTAGCACAGATACACGTCTGGTTGCCTTTTATTAAAATAAATTGAAATTATTTATCTTCAAATGATAACAATAGAAATGGAAACACTTGGCAGTTCCCTTGAATATATAATGAAGGATTACCCTCACACCCACATTTATATCCTGTAGCATGCGTAGCACTGAGAAAAGGCCAGGAAAGTGACAACTCCTTAATTAGTTAGCACTCAGTGACAAATTAGAGAAACTTGCTCTGGAATCTGCAGGGAAGGAGGAGATGGTAGATTGTTTAAAAGTCTCTCTTTCTTTTCTATTATATGTTCCACAAAGCGTGCGTTTTTATTTCATTGTTAAAGATGTACAAACGGAAAGAAATAAGATTCACTAAATACCATGCTAAAAACCAAATGAAGGGTTTTGTTTCATTTAGTACCTTCATCAACACTACTTTACCTATCAAGGCATACCTGAAACCTCCTTTTACCAATTTTTCTTGTGATATGAGAAAAGCAATTAGAACCAACTACCAAATTTTACTCATCAGTGAACCTGATAGGCAAGCTGCATGCAAAAAAAAATATTTTAAGTAATTTTCTTTAAAATATTACTCTATAAGCAGTCACACCTTCCTCCTTGAATTAGGACTCAAATTTATTTATTGAGTTACATCAAATGCTATACAAATTTAGTAATGATAGCTGTATGCAATAATTACATGCTACATTGCCTCCATTGGAAACTATGGTAACCATTTCAGCCTGCCACAATAGCTGAGAGTGGCACAGAGGAAAAATATATCTGCCATCATCACTTACATTCCATCTGCAGATAACAATGGAGAAAGGGCAACATCAGACCACTTCCTCCTCATATTGTCCCATTTGGAACTGTCCCACAAGAATCACTCCTTTCACAAAGCCTTTGCACTTACTCTTCCATCTAGAATGCTCTTCTTCTGCTCTTTATGTGGCTGGCTCCATGTGTCATCATCACCTCAGAGAAGACTTCTCTGACCATGTGACCTCAAGAACTAAACTAGTTTCCTCCAAGTCTCTAACATCTGAAGAGCGCTTACCACTTTTGGAAATAATATTGGCATATGTTTATTGATGTCTATATTCCCTGTACACATGATACACTGTGTACTATGTAACCACTGGGCTATTATCTTCTTGAGAAGAGCCACTTTGCCTTTCTTATTCTCAATAGTAATCTTCATCAATCTCAACAGCTCCTTACCCAACACTATGCACAGTCTTTCCCTATAGGCAAATAAAGTGTAGAATATCTCTGCCCTTGGCCTTGTCCTACATAATACTTTAAAGATATGTATACTTCAATAATAGGTACACAGTAGGTATTTGATAACTATTTGGTAAATGAGAATAAAGAAGTGTTGAAAGTAAATCAATTAAATTTAACAGCCTTTTTCCCAGTGGCATCCTTCCAAGTATTTAAAGCATCCTACCTTATTTGCAACTCCTCTCAAAGCTATACATTCATAGTGTCTTCAGTTATTCTTCTTGGGACCTGTTTTCAAAATTATCTCAACACTTCGTTATGTCTCTTGGACTTGCCAGTTTGTGAGTACTCCATCTTAAAATCTGGCATAAAGAAATGAGTAAGAGTTTTCCAGCATGATCTAACCAGTGTGGATATGGTTTCTAACAGATGATAACCAAAAACATCCCATCTTGTGATGCTTGCTCAAGCCACTGCTCAATCGGCCAACCTCCCAAAATGATGGTACTACCTTACTTCTGTAATGGTAATCTAAGTATCATGCAACACTGTGCTTCTCATATTTTATATTCAGACACTTCCCCTTAGCATCTCTGTCTCTTCCTTCTCAGTTATATTTCAACCCTGCTTTAAAAATCACTGGCAATGAGATATAACCTTTCTTAAAATGCAAATTCTGATGCAGATGGTCTTAGGTGAGGCCTGAGAGTCTACATTTCTAATAAGCTGCTGACGTATGAGCCATGCTTTAAATAGCAAAGCTATAGTGGAATGCTGAACCTGGAAATGAGAAAGCCTAATTTGAATTGAAGCTCAACCATTTAATAACAGCATACAAGTGGACAAATTCATTGGTTATCTATCAACTGAAGATGAATATAACCGGAGACAAATTTTAAACGCTAAATAATGTTGGCACATAGTAGGAACCTAACAAATATTATTTTAATGAATGGCCTTCTCCAAAGAAAGTTGGAGACTCACATTGCTTTTATAGTCTGAAAAAGAACTGACATTTTTACATAGAAATGGCTTCTAAGCCAAATTTCCTCTCATCTAGCATTTGTGTAGTTGAATTTTTTCTGAACCTAAATACAGGATTTAACATTTATAACTATTAAATTTCATCTCGTTAGCTTTGGCCAGAGTTCCAGCCTGTCAAGATCGTTTTGAATTAAGATTCAGTTACTCGATGTATTAGCTATCGCTCCAAGCTTTATGTCATCTGCAAATTTGATAAGTATGCCTTCTGTGTCATTATACATATCATTAATATGTTGAGTAGGACAAGACCAAGGGCAGAAATATTCTACATTTTATTTGTTTTGAAGGAAGGACTAACATGGGGGAAGGGAAGAAGCTGAAGTTGTTTGAAAAATTATAAATCTATTCAACTGAACAACATTCATCCACATTACTCCATTTCTTCCCATATAGATTCTCCAAAATGTTTTGGTGAAATATGTAAATTAAATCTAAGTATACTATACCTATGAGATTTTCTTTTATCTTTCCACATAAAACTCAGACTAAGAAGTGAAACAAGATTAGTTTGGCATAACTTATTCGTAGTGAACCTATGCTATCTCCTCGTAATCACTGTTTTTCTAAGCATTCAATCACAATCTATTAGCAGCCTATTTTATAATTTCAACAAGCAAGCCTTAATGTTATAGTCATTGGTAAGGTATATTTTGTAATTGGAGATTGATAGACATATTTTTCCAAAATTCTCAAAGAATATTTGATATATTTTTATCATATGTGAACACCTTTTCCTTACTCTTGTAAATAATTCATCTAGGTTGGAAGATAGACTCACTTAAAACAGATAGGCATGCCTTATTCCTTACATAGCCCAGTATTTACTACCTTTTTAATCATTTTCATTATACACCGTATGCTTTTGGTGCTATTCTTTTTAAAATAAAACAGAAAACTAACATAAGAACTGGGTCGTTCTGCTTATTGTTTTCTTCTGTAATCCATCTTTCTTTTGAGGACACTCTTTAAAAATCCAGACTGATGAGAGATCTCCCATTACAACCAAAATAGTTTTTGTAAGTGGCTGCTTCTCCGGCAACACATTGCAGATCCTCATCCCTTCTCAGTTATACTTCAACTGTTTTAAATCACTGGCAATAAAATATAAAACCTTTCTTTGCCTTTTCAACACTTTTTGGTATAAATAATGATCTCTTGTTTAAGGAAATGTTTGTTCCCCTATTTCAACATTGTAAAACTATACCTTTCTCATTCATATTCATGCACAATTCATACATAGGGATTCACTAAGAACAAGTGGGGATCTTAATGTATCAGAGCCATCCTGATTTTCCATCAAAACAAAACAGACTCACAACTATCTCCTACAGACATGCAGACACATAAAGACATATATATACATGTCCTCTGGCTCTGCTAAATCCCCTGGTTCTTCACTATTCTTCTTTCCATTCCTTTGTACATCCCTTTTCAATATCTGCCATCTAGACATCATTGCTGTAGATGACACTGGCTGTTCCTGAAACCCAGTGATGAAAATCATGAGAGGACTGAGGTCAACCCTATTCGTAAGTGATATAATTTGAAGGTTCCAAACATGATTTTTCCAGCCTCCATGGAGAACCCGACACAAGTCAGGCTTGTGTGTCCGTGTGTGAAATGGTTATGTTAGCTTTGTATTGTTGGCAAAGTGAGACAACTCAAATAAATTAAGGTATCCATGTATTTTATTTAATAGAAACAACATGATTGTGTACCGATATGAACAGAAAAGGTGTAGCTTTGCAATGTGGGTTCAGAGAAGAGCAGGGACTAGCCAAAGGTTAATGGAACCTGGATACCATCTCAGGTTATAGGACTTCCAAAACCATGTGAACACAAGACATAAGCACTAGCAATGGATAAGTAAAGAGCTATAGAAAGGCAAGGGTGTATCGGACTTCAAGGTAAGAGAGTATGATTTTATTCTTTTCCAAATCTTTATACTCATGTTCACAATGTCTCTTCCCTTCTTAGTAGCTCAAAGTTGTCCTGGGTTTTAAATTCCTTCTAATCTGTAGAGATCAGAGGTATTAAAAAGTATGGGAATGACCAAGAAAATGAGCTTAGCTGTGCAACCATGAGAAATTCCAATCATGGTACAGGAGTGCTCCTTCGAAAACTCCAGATGTTATTTTTGCAGCTTTGTACTTGATACATTATGGTTATCAGCCTAGGACTAGACACTCTGCAGCCTCGTCACACATGCCTCTGCACCACATGTTTCCACCTCCTTGCCCATCAAAAGAGTTGCTGGGCCATACTACATAGCACTTGCGTCTGCTTTCCCAATATCCAGTTCTTGTATATCCCTTTGTTAAGAAGCTAAATCACATGAACAGCCCCAGTTGCAAGGGAATCCGAGTAATATAATCTTTAGTATTCCCATCTTTTTATTATCTACTTTGTTTTTTTAAATTAAGTCATATACACATAGATCATGAATAAATACATTTATGCATATGTGGGATACAATGTGTTCATTTTTTATACAATCTGACGTCTTTACATCAAACCAATCAACATAGCTTTCACCTCATTTACTTGGTTATTGTGTTAAGACATTTATGTTCTACACTTGACAGATTTGACTTGTACCCTTGCAATATGATCCATAGGTGTGGTCCCACCATTCACCCTCTCTCTATCAAATCTCCTCTCTCCCTTCCCTTCCCACTCTATTTCTCTCCTTCATCCTAGGCTATAGTTGTGTTCTATCTTTCATGAGAAAGTGTGAGTAAACATAAGTTGGTTTCATAGAAGTACTGAGTACATTGGATACTTTTTCCTCCATTCTTGAGATACTTTACTCAGGACTTTGGGCCACTGGAAGGAAACTAGAAGCAGATGAGGTTAGTGTTGAGTAAATCTGCTGGGTGATAACATAGCAGGGAACTACTTTTTAGATTCCCATTATCCTTTTTAAGAAATTCAATTTATATCTTATGTAAACTCATGAGATTACTCTGAGTGCATTTCCCAAGGAAAGATGTTCAAAATTAGTGCCATCTCAAGGTGTTTGTTCTCTTCTAATATTGTTACAAAGCAATAAATGCTCAGGGAATACGTCATCCATCTTGTATTTTTCCTACAGTTGTTTCAACAGGGTTAAGGGCTTGAAGTTTTTTGGTTGTGTTTTCATGTTTATAAAAATACTGGTGATGTTGAAAGGACAGATGAATAAGCTCTCTAAGTGTGACAGAGAAAGCAAAGGCAGAACTTTCAATTCCACAAAGCAGCTCACAAATTTTCCTTTATTGCCATCACAATCTGCTGCTGGCTTTAAAAACAGTTACTGCATCTTTTCCTTTCTCTCTCTTAAAAAAATATTTGCCCCTGTTCCCAAGGAGACAAATTTTCATTTTTTCCCTATGCTTTCAAAAATTTATTAATCTCAGAAGTCAATTATTAGAAGAAAAAGGATATCACTGAAAGAAAACATGAAGAATAGCTCTGGGAGATAAATGAGCAGAGGGAAACTCAAGGGTATTTTAAAGTTATTACTGATTTCCTTTTCCAGTGTGAAAACCAAAGTTTTACAATTCCTAAATTAAAGCCTTGAGGTAACATTAAAACACTGTATTTTTATCTGTACAACTGAAAAAGCCTTGTGTAACTCAATCTTAAAATTATCACTAAAAAGAAGATTTATGCTTTAGGGGTCCCCTTGCCTTGACTTGAGTCCTAAGATATCATGGCAAATTGCACCCTCCTAAAATCTATACCAGGTATAATTGTTAAGGTTTAATTTTTCCAGGTATAAATGTCACATAAAAATTGTACATAATATACAATGTGATAAATTTGTATACATATATATTCATGTTACTATCATGACAATCCAGGTAATAAATATATCCATCACCTCCCAAAGTCTCCTTGTATACCATTGTAATTTTTGTGCCTGTGGGGGAAGGGTAGGAACACAACATGACATTTACCTTGCTAATAGATTTTAGATATAAAATACCTTATTGTTAATAATAGGCACAACATCGTACAACAAATAGAGCCAAAACACTTGTATTGTGTGTGCATCTATCCAAATGTCCCCAGAGGTAATGGATACCTTTAGAAAGAGAACACTTGCTTGCCCTTTGAAAATACACAGAGCTGGCCGAGCCTTATAGTGGAATCATTTGGCCAACCCGCACACCATTTTTGGAACCAATCATGAAATAATTAGAATGCTGCCTTATCTTTCTCCATTATGATCATGAAAATGAGGGGAAAGGAGGATGCCAGAGGAAGCATAAAAGAAAAGCTAAACTTGAAGACAGACTGTTTTGAGGTTCTCTGATCAATGCCACTTAATCTGTCAAACTCTGCTTTGTGGATCTGCTCATGATCCCCATACTTTATACTCTTGCTTGACCCTGGATCCTTCCAGAATACTTAGACTAGCTTTGGAGAAAAAAAAATTCATCTAATAACTATATTACAATGTAGAATAGGGTCAATACCTAAAAGATGTACATTTAAAGCAATGTAGGAATTCAGAGGAGAGGTTACTCTATGGATGCACAAATAGAAGGCAAGTCATCTCTTCCAAAATTATCCCTACCTTATATTGCATTCCTTATAAATGCTGACTTAGAACTCGTTTTATCAATCAATATACTTTGAAAAACAAACTATGACTTGAGAAAATCATATGACCTTAAAACAGTGGGTCTCAACTTTAGTATACATCAGAATCTCCTGAAAAGTTCATTAGAACACAGATTACTGAGCCCCACCCCAAAAGTCTGTGCTCTAAAGCAGACCTAAGCATTCCCATTTCTAACAAATACTGAAGTGATGCTCAAGCTGAGCATCTGAGCACCTCATTTTGAGAAACAAAACACTGCTCGACCAGATACTAGTTTTAGATCAGTAGTTCTCAACTCTTTTTGCACATTAGATTCATCTGGGATATCAAAAACTAAACTTTCCAAGTTCTATCTGAGATCAATTAAATTAGAACACGGAGGAGGGAGCCAAGGGTGCCCTGCTTGCAGTTTTTAATGCTTTTCAGGTGACTCTAGGATACACTTGTTTTAAATCAATATTCACCAATTTTAGCTATAATAATCACTTTTTTTAAGGAGAAAACACATTTGACCTAGATTCGGTAATTAATTCTGTGGCACGTGGCCTTACATTTTCAAATGATGGTACATGGTTAATTTGTGAAAGTGACTAATACATGCCTAAAGGAAAGAATAGAAAATAAAGAATCACACAGGTATGGATTTTTGCAGCTTGGGTCAAAGTTTCTAGGAGCAGCACTGCAGGAAGTGGTATATCATGAACAATGTAGGTAGAAGCAAAGGTGTTACCTATTGGAAAACCATGTTGGAGGACCAAAAAGACTGACCTTAGTATCTTGAAGACAACAATGCTGAAGCAATAGGCACAGAGTTTGAATACTATTGCTTCAAAAATGTTAAAATAGAACAAAGCAATGTTTCTAAAATAATTGATATTTTATGAATGTAATTTTAAATATGTATGTGTAACTCTGTTAATACAGTTGATAATGTCAATAAGTATTCAACTAACTTACATTTCTACAATATCTACATTCTAGTTGGCCAATATTTTTTATTCTGTCCACTCATGAATTTGGATATCAGCTCATACTCATGCATATACAGAATTTTTGGCTGAGACAATCACGGATGTCTTTCTGAAAGAGGTGCTATTTGAGCTGGCCTTCATAAAACAAGTAGGTATTCATCAAGAGCCTTCAAAGAAGGCGAAACCACATGAGTGAAGGAATGATGATAAGAAAGGAAATGGTTAGTAGTAAGAATGCCAAGATGGAAAAGTATCATAATACACTACTAAATTATAAATATGTACATCAAGATAAGGAAATTTTACTTGTATTCAGTGTATTTTCTAAATGATCCCTCCTCAAGTATTAGATCTCTGATTAAAAATCTGCTTTTGCTCCTCATCTCTCCTCAGCCTTTACTTCTCTTCAGAGAGATTTTGAAACTTTCTTTTTTTTTTTTTATTAAATCACAGTTGTGTACATTAATGTAATCACAGAGTACAGTGTGGTGTTTTCATATATAATTTGAAATACTCTCATCAGACTGGTTAACATAGTCTTCATGTCATTTTCTTAGTTATTAAAACTAAAACTATACTCTGCTTTTAGAAAGATTCACTTGTACCCTTGTAAGATAAACCATAGAGGTGACCCCACCAATCACCCTCCCTCCACTCATCCACTCCTTCCCCTCCCCCTCCTTCTCCTCTCCCTGTATTCTAAGGCTATAATTAGGTTATATCTTTCCTATGAAAGCTATAAATTAGTTTCAAAATAGGGCTGTGTACATTGGATACTTTTTCTTCCATTCTTGAGATACTTTACTAAGAAGAACATTTTCCAGCTCCATCCATGTAAACATGAAGGAGGTAAAGTCTCCATCTTTCTTTAGGGCTGCATACTTTCAAAGACAATTCCAAACGATGACTTAAAATCTGTACTGCTAGTCTTCATCTGGCATTACAAAATTCTACTGTCATAGATTCCCATGGGTAGTTAGGAATCTTAAAAAACAAATAACTTCTCACACAAACTTAGTATTTCACTTACCTACTGTAGTACAGCAAGCATTCCCAAATTGAGTGGCTTATAAAATAAACGTATTATTTTTCATAATTCTACAGATTGATGAGGTATTCTTTCTGCCTCACTTAATATTGGCTGAGATACAGGGATATCTGGAAAGTTCAAAATGGCTACACACACATGGCTGGATGATAGATAGTTATTGGGCCAGGCCATCAGCTAGGGGCTTTGGCTCTCCTCTAGCTAGGACTTTCCACATAGCTACTTGGGCTTCTTCACAACATGGTAGGTGAATTCTAGGAATTACCATTCCAAAAAGTGAATAAGTAAGCTACAGATTTCTTAAAGCTCATCCTTTCATTCTATTCCAAAAAATATCACAAGAAAGGGCCAGATTTAAGGGGGAAAATGGACTACCTTTTGTTTGATAGAAGAGTGACAATATCACATTAAAAAGAGTATAATGAATAGGAGATAAAGTTATGGCCATCTTTGAAAACACGATCTACCATATTTATACAAGTCTAGCTACTAACCCATACATAGAAGCTTCAAGGATCAGTAGTAAATGTGATGAAAATTTCCTGAAAAAATGATATAAATTATAACATTTCAAAATTGTCTTGAGTAATGAAAAATTAAAAATTAGCTCAGAATGAGAACACAAAGATCTCTACAGCTGTTTATCAAGGTGGAATAATAGATGCAGATAAAATCAGCTGCAATGTTATCTGCTAAACAGTAGGTACTGGACCATAATAAATCCAAAGATGAAAATGGATCTGAATTTTAATGGATAATTATGGTATATATACTTTTCCAGAAGAGCTTTCCTGGACGTGTCTTTCTTATTTAACTTGATTATTGTAGCAGTGGTGATAGCAGCAGAAAGAGAAGTAGTAGAGACAATTTTTTAAAAATAACATTCTTATGGGGACTTCCAGTTTCCAGTTCTTCTTAGATCCATAAGACAAGTGAGGTCACAGGGCAAACTACTATCTCCCAAACTGGAGAGACAAATATGTGAATCAAAGAATCACAATGTACCAGAGCAGAAACATCTATGGGAACCATAAATGGTGTAAAAATATCTGGAGTGTAATTGATGAATTGCTATAGGGTTGGCATAGACAACTCTGAAAGTTAAAAGCTCCAGGAGCACCCACTAAAAGGAAGCCCCAACAAATTTATGAGTTTACCTCCAGGAGGGCAACTAGTTTCTCACAGTAAATATTATAGAAAATCGCAGGTGAAGGGTAAAAGGAAACATTTTGAAATATGCCAGAACACTCTATTCTTTTTAAAAAGGTGTTCCCTTAGAAGAAACTAATCAACCAGAGCCTAACCTGCTGAGGTATTAGGCTGGGGGAGGGAAATATCCAGCGCCAGTCAACTCTGAGTATTAGTTGGCTGTATGTGGATGATTTTATATCTGGGTTTTCTGTTCTGTTCCATCAGTCTATTTCTCCATTTATGTATCAATACCATACTTATTTACTTCTAGAGCACTGTAGTACAATTTGAAGTCTGGTAATGTGGTGCCTCCAGATTTGTTCCTTTTGCTTAAGAATACTTTGGCTATTCAGATTCTATTCTGCTTCTAAACAAAATGTAGTAATTATTTTTTGTCTGGATCTGTGAAATATGATGTTGGCATTTTGATGGGGATTGCATTGACTCTGCAAAAAAACCACTTTGAGTAGTATGGACATTTTAACAATATTGATTCTACTGCTTCATGAGCATAATATGTTGTTCCATTTGTTTATGTCATCTACAATTTCTTTCTTCCATGTTTTGTAGTTCTTTTTGTAGAGCTCTTTCATTTCCTTAGTTAAGTATATTCCTAGGTATTTTATTTTCTTTGTATTTACTGTGGATGTTAGTGAGTCTTTGATTTGACTCTGTTTGAATGTTATTGGTATATAGGAATGCTACTGATTCATGTACATTGATTTTATAACCTGAGACTTTGTTGAATTTAACAATTGTAGGAGTCTCTTGGTGGAGTCCTCAGAGTTTTCTGGATATAAGACCACATGACCAGCAAAAAATGATAGTTTGACCTCCTCTTTCCTGATTTGGATACTCTATCTTTTTCTTGCATTAGACCTCCAGCACTAAGTTGAATAGAACTGGTGACAGTGGGCACCCTTCTCACATACCAATTCTTAGTGGGAACATTTTCAACTGTTCCCCATTCAGTATGATATTGCCTGTGTATTTGTAATATATGCCTTTTTTAAAGTTTTAGATATATTCTTTTTATGCCTATTTTGTTAAGGGTTTTTAATCATGAAAGAGGGCTGAATTTTTTTTTATTTCAGATTAATGTGAGGGTACAAATAACCAAATTACAATATTTGAATTTGTTAGGTAGAGTCCCTCTTATACTTATGTCCTGCACCCAAAAGGTATGCTATATACCCCTACATTGTTCCTATTAAATGGGAGCTCTCCCACTCCCCATTCTCCTCTCCCCTTCCTTATTCTCCCTTGCCCTAACTTAAATTAAAATGAGTTTTTCTTCCATGTGGGCATGAATTAGATCATCTACTGGCTTCATATCAGTATTGAGCAATTTGGATATTTGCTTTTCCATTATAATAATACTTTACTAAGAAGAATGTGTTTCAACTCCACCCAGGTTAATACAAAAGATGTGAATTAACCATCTTTTCTTATGGCTGAAAGTACTCTACGGTATACACATACCACAGCTGATTAATCCATTCCTGAGTTGATGGGCATTTAGGTTGTTTCCACATCTTGACAATTGTAAATTGAGCTGTGATAAACAATCTAGTGCATATGTCCTTATGTAAAAAAATGATTTTTAAATCATTTTTATGAAATCATATTTATGAAATAAAAGTACACAGCTAGCAACCCATAAAGACAGGGGTTCTTATTCAGGAGTTGACAGGAATGTTCCCCTCCCCACCCCCCACCCCCCAGTAAAGAACCAAATGATAGACATTTTTAGCTTTGTGGTTCAAATAATCTCTGTCTCAACTGCACAACTACTCAAATCTACTGTTGTGGCTCAAAAGTAGTCAGAGACAAGATATAAACGGACAAAGGCTGTGTTTTACTTATGCAGATTTGGCCTAAGAACTAGTTTTCTGATCCCTATTCTTACTCAAAACTGATTTAAGCTTCTTGATTAATATTTTATGAAAAAAAATGTCTATCTTTACATCCTCATGCAAAGTCAAGCATAGAACCATGTATGCATAGGCACTCAGGAAATATTTGTTGATGTAATAACCAATAAATAAATAAATTCTAATAAAACTTATAAGCACCTACTATTTACTAGGCACTGTTATAAGCACTTAATACATCACTGAATAAAATAGAAGAAATCCTTGCCCTATAAGGGACTGCAATCTATAAATCTCCAAATCATACAGCAAGACTTACAGTTTTATATCACTGCTATAACAAATTGCCATAAACACAGTGGCTTAAAACAACAGAAATTTATTATCTTACTGTTCTGCAGGCCAGAAGTTCAACATGAATCTCACCAGCCTGAAATGAAGGCATTTTCAAGTCTATATTCCTTTCTATAGGGTGTAGTGGAAGATTCATTCCCCTACTGATTATACTTTTGGTAGAATTCAGTCCCTAAACATAGCTCCCTGCATCTGAGAACCAGCAATGGGACATTGAATCATTCTGCTTTCCTCTTTCCTTTCTGACTGTAGCCAAGAAAGGGTCTCCAATTTTAATAACTCATGATTTCATTGGGCCCACCTGGATAATGCAGTATAATTTCCCTATCTCAAGTTATTTAACCTTATTCATATCTACAAAGTCCCTTTTGCCATATATGGTAACATATTTACAAATTCCAGAGATTAGAACATGGGTATCTTTTGGAGGGCATTATTTTGTCTTACTATATGGCATTCTATATTAAATCTGATTAATTTGATTTTTTGTCAATGGATGTTATGTGATTTAATATGATATGGTACAAATTTTTAACATGTGTAATAAGCCATTTCTATCAGATTGTACAAATGATACTTTCCTAGCCTTGGTCAAACCTGTAAACTCAGACTTGCTGATTCTTGAGCTACTCCTTAAATAATGTTGACAATGTTTCAAAATTTTTCACCAAAATTTAACAACATTAAAAACAAGTCATTTTATCACAAGCCTGGCATTTGAACTCACACACTTTAAACGAGGTCCTACATGAAAAATAGGATTCCCACATGTCATTTAGACTGAAGCATTGTCATTGACCTTGCCATGTTAGTCCAGGCCACTTAACTGGGCCTCTGCTTTGGTTTTATGATTTGCCTTTCAGTCCACTTACATTGACTAGAGCATTAGCTGAAAAGCTGCCACCTTCCCTGGCCCTCACCAATCCCTCAGACTGTGCTTATATATCTCAGGTCTTTCTCCAACCAAGACGGACAATGCCAATCATAACCCAAGGTTTTCAGATCCAGGACAGTCACTCTTTAATATGCCCAAAGTTTTATTGATGATAAGACACTACCTAAACTGTCACAAGTTCCCCTAAGTCACAATATTGAGATCTGGTCTGCTTATCATTCTAGCTTCTCATCCCTAAGCCCATCCTTAAAGCTAATGTAGTTCCCCAAATCCAACCCTATGTGTATCCTTTGTCTTCCTTAATGGCTCCATGCTCAAATTAAAAACCTAGAAGTAATTTTCATTTCCACTCTGCCTTTGTCCCCACTTTGAATCACAAGTGTGCTGGTCACCATGAAACAAAGAATGCAGCAGGAGGACTAGGCTTGGCAGGGGAGATAGTAGTTTATTTTAGAGAAAAAACCCACTTTTCACCCCAGACTTTCAGAAGCTCTTGCCAATGAAGCACCCTCAGGTCAGGGTAGAAGGTTCTTTATAGTCTCTGGAATGAAAGGAGACTTCCATGAAGGTTTCAAAGTTCTGGTTCAAGTAGAAAGAATACTAATCTTAGAGCTGTAAAGACCTGGTTTCCGAATGGATTAACAAACTGTGGTATATGTACACCATGGAATACTATGCAGCCATAAAGAAAGATGGAGACTTTGCGTCCTTCATGTTCACATGGATGGAGCTGGAAAATGTTCTTCTTAGCAAAGTATCACAGGAATGGAAGAAAAAGTATCCAATGTACAC
>NW_003852446.1:8474669-8491367 GCF_000181295.1 Otolemur garnettii
GTAAATCTTTCTATGAGTAGAATATGAATGTTTTGACATAATAACTAAGAAAGTTACATGAAGGCTATGTTAACCAGTTTGATGGAAGTGTCTTGGATTGTGTATGAAAACACCACACTGTACCCCCAAAGTGCATCAATGTACACAGTTACCATTCAATAAAAGTAAATAAATAAATAAATAAATAAATAAATTTTAAGAGGACAATGATAATGTCTCACTTATTGTTCTAATCCACGCTTTATTAAAGGACCATGCTTCATAGATATCAAAAAAAAAAAGACCTGGTTTCTCTTCCAGGTTCTGCCACTTACTTTGACGATTTTTTCAACTAGGAAATGTGAGTAACGCCTACCCCATGGGGTTGTTGTGAAAATTAAATGAGATAATGAGTTTGAAAGCACTTTGTAAGCTGCACATGTCAGCTGTTATCATTATTATGATTATCCCTTTAATGCCCCCTATCTCTACTGCAGCAGATATTACAACTGCTCAGGGTGAATATTAAAATGTTAATCATTCAGATTTATTCAGGACACCACTTACTTTTGTTTTATCATATTAGCAGAGGTTATTTTTTTTAATCCTGTCCATCAAGTTACGTTTTGGACAGAGTTCAGTCTAATTGAACCTGCCAATATCAGGCTTGGCTCTACTTAAAGATTCATTCAGCCACCTTCTCTGAGAGCACAAGCCAACAGTTGTGTATATTTGCATCATAAATCATACACTAACAAGATGCCAAAAGCAGTCACCTCTTTTATGAATCAATCTCTGATTTCCAAAATGGAATTAGCCATCATGTATTACCAACAGTATCGCAGCATTTATAATCTGGAATTGTAATGGTGTCTCTGACCTTCTTCCACAAGAGATGGTAGGCAACTCTAGGATGGACATTTAGTCTTTGTATTCTCATTCATGGTACACAGGAGATAACCAATAGTATTTACTAAAACAAAGGAGAGATTATAAGGAGGCCCAGGCTAGAGGGGAAATTAACCTCTATAGAGCTACATTGTTCTAGAATATTTTACATATGCAGGGAGATCAAATAAAAAAGAAACAAAGAAAAAACATTCCTTCTCCAAATCTCCAGTTAACTTCTCTATGGCATGTTTAAAAGGTGTTATCAGTTGTTTGTAAGTGCAACGTAAATTAGGTTAATTATTCTAAACACTTTACATTAGAGATATGTGAAAGGAGAAGCAATTTATTTAAACATCGCGGCGCCTGAATGAAATGCTCTGAATGTGAAGGGAAGAGCTTAAGCTCAATTTAGAGAAGAAACCTAGCATTACATATTAGAATATAGATGGGTTGATGTGAGGGAAGATCAGAGAGGGGGGAAATTTTCTCATTTAGAAAGTTGCTCCTGGCTCGGCGCCTATAGCTCAACAGGCTAAGGCGCCAGCCACGTACACCTAAGGTGGTGGGTTCGAATCCCCAGCCCGGACCCGCCAAACAACAATGACAGCTGCAACCAAAAAATAGCCGGGCGTTGTGGCGGGCGCCTGTGGTCCCAGCTACTTGGGAGGCGGAGGCAGGAGACTCGCTTGAGCCCAGGAGTTGGAGGTTGCTGTGAGCTGTAATGCCACGGCACTCTACCCAGGGGGACAGCTTGAGGCTCTGTCTCAAAAAAAAAAAAAAAAAAAAAGAAAGTTGCTCCTATAAGAATTTTAATTATACATTTTCAAACAATAACATCACCTATCATGATACCCTATAATCCCTTCTTGGTACATCTTCCTTGATGTTTTATTTAAAATTTATCTCATGTAACTCTTGGATTAAATACAAAAAAAAAAAAAAATGTGTGCCATGAGATGCATTTTGGAAGGCACTGCTACTTTTGAAAAATCAAATCCTCCTGTGTTAGATGAGAGGTCAGGGTTTTAATAACTACCAGACTATGCTATGATCCTCTCCAATGTTGACATGCACCCATGACTGTCTTGTTGAAATACAGATTTTGTCTGATTTACTGGGTCTGGGGAGGGTCTTGAGCGAGTCTGCATTTCCCAGAATTTCCCAGGTGTTGCCCGAGCTGCTGATCTACAAACCACACACTAGGTAACAAGGTTCTAGTAGACATTATGGCAAGAAAATTCACCAACAGCGAAACATTGTAAGGGAAACTGCCACTATTTTTCCCCCATGCCAGTTGTTATGGAGATTTTTCAAAACCTTACTCAAGAGAATAATTGCTTTAATAACCAGCCTTGAAATATTGAAACTTTTCGCTAGCCCCAATTGAATCACCATGCAAAATGTAGCTCATGCTATGATTAAGAAATGATAACGTCCTCGGCAGATAAGGCAAATTATGTTTCAACTGCATTTTTTACTTTAAAAACTCCTTTGTCTATGACTCAGTTCTCTTATAGCTTCTGAGATAAGTTATTGAGGTCATACTATGTCAGCAATGTAGACCCCAGGGTTTAGTGGTCCTCCCTTCCCTCCTACAAAATCACGGCTGAAATGTCCACCATGCATGGGAATAAAAGAGACTCTTATCTCATATGAGCATTTCCCAGTAATCACATAGCATTTGGGATAATTTTTACTGACCAGGAGAGCCAATCCAGATAGCTCTTAATCGGTAATAACAAACTGAAGTGCCTTAAAAGTAAAAGAAGCTGGGTTTGCCATATTAGGTTGTAGCTGTGCTCTAAAGTTGTGAAGCTGCTTCCTCATCAATCCATCCTCCATGCCGCTAACATTATTTATTTTAGCTAAGGATTCAAGAGTATAATTTTTAAACTAAATGATAGGAGAACTACAGTCTTTAGATGGCATAAATTCTTCCATGGTAGTATTTAACACATTAACTGCCATGTGAGTTGTATTTAACTTATGCCAGTTTTGAGCCCGGGCCTCGTGAAGCATGTATAACTCACGTGTCTCTTGACCTATATGGCATGACAAAATACGCAGTGGCCCTAAGGAAAAAAAAATTGAGCATGGCAGTCAATGTTTTAAAATCTATAGGCCTTTGCACTCAATTTGAAAGATTCTTTTCTCTGATTTGCCCTCTCTAATCCTCTTTGTTCTCAATTTCCTCCTTGCCTTAATCACTTGATATAGTGTAAAAGTTGTAGATAAAGTAAATTTTTATGAGAAAAACTGTGCTTTAAATGCATGTAAAATAATTTACTATTTAGTTTTGCAACGAATCCTAAAGAAATACACCCTTCTTTGTGAATAATCATTCCCCAAATACCTGCTAACATATTTTTCAATTTCTATCTCATTATTTTAAAGCACAACCTATCTGTATTTTCACTTTCTGTATAACTGTAAATATCTCTGCTTTGTTTAATTCAACAAAGTGAAACTAATATTAATGGGATGGAGAAACACCTGGGACTTGCAAGAGCAGGAGGTCGCTACCAGTAGCAGGATTACAAATGCAAAAGGAAAGTTCCATTACCTAGAACCCAGGAAAACTTGCAGTTCTGAGGAGGATAGATACACTGTGTCTTTTTATTACAGGAATACAGCCACTTCCTTCCCACTGGCCAAAACCAATCTTAATTGATAATGTCCATAGAATCAGACTCCTGAAGCACACAGCAGGGTAGAGAAGCATGGAGATGGAACTTGTAAGGCCTATAAGGAGCACCAGGAATGGTAGCATGTATAGGCAGCACATAGGAAATAGGAAAATCAAGGGAACACTTACTTACTGAATACTGGGATCACTAATCTTCTCCCCACAGTTAGCTCCAGAATATAGGCCAGGCTTTGACACTCCAAGCAAGAGATCGGATGGTTTACCTGGGGAGGGGTGAAAGAAACAAAAACTAAATTAAATTTTGCAAGATAACATTTAGAAAAAATTCCCTAAATGAAAGCAAAAAGACAAACAAACGAAAAATGAGAAGATAAGAAAAGCAGAGGATTGTGCTAGGAGCGCCATCATTCAACAGGAATACCTATAATAGAGCACCAGAAAGTGAAGAGAGAATACAGAGAAGAAATCATGAAAAAATAAAATTCAACCAAACTTTTCAGATGGATTTCTAGATTGAAAGAACTCACAAACTATGCAGTACAATAGACTAAATCAGGCCCTCATGAAAGGAATATTATTATTTAAGAATGCTGGGACAAAGTGAAGATACTATGAGCGTCCAGTGAAGGGGGAAAACCAAGTCATATAGGAAGAATCAGAGATGAGACTACTTCTGACTTATTAACAGTAATACAAGGAGCTACGAGGCAATGCAGCACTACCATCAAACTTTTGAGGAAATGGGATAGCCAACCTATAATTCTATACTCCCCCCAACTATCAGTTAAATAGACTTTTTCAGATATGCCAGAACTTAAAACTTATTTCTCAGCATCTCTTTCTCATTCAGCTACATTATGGTATGTGCCATGCCTTCATGCAGGGTGTAAATTAAAAGAAAAGAAAAAACCAGAATGCTGGAAACATTAAATTCAGAGACTGGCATGAAAATTGTTTAATGAAATGGAAACACAAAGATAAATTCCAACATTTAAAGTTAAGTACTATAAGGAGTGTGTTCAGGTCATGTCTGAGGTGTGAAAACTCACTACACTATTCTTATCTTTCTTTTTATGATTATTTTTTAATATGTTTACTGGCAAAGGGGGGAAATGGTTGCTATTCTAATTATTTCATAGAACATGATTAAATCAAATGTTAGCATTAAAGTTAATTTTATTTTTTGTAAAATATGAATGACCTAGATACCTCTTTGAGAATTTCTACAATTTCTAACATACTGATTAATCCTTGTGCAATGTTTAGCTTGAAATTTCTCTTGAAAATTGGTATTACCCCTAATGAAACATATTAGAAGTTTGAAATAATAGAAACTTCTTGCTACATAATAGATGAAAGTTATAAACCTTATTTTCTAAGACTGACTTTCTTTGTCAAGGCTTTGATGAACAGTTTCTAATGATGACATTTTCCCAGGACAATTTAAATTATACTTTAGAACTCTTAATTAAGTTCTGTTGCTTCAACATGCCAACACTACAGCATATCAACAACGTGACTTTCCTCCTTCACTTCATATAATGCCTCTTAAAATCTATGATAAGAAAAATTTCTGTTACTTATGTCACCATTCTCCTAACTAGGGAACAAGAAAGGGAAATAGCTTTATATTTTATTTAGGGAGTGATTGTAAACTAAGAATTATGCTAAGAAAATAAAAAGATTTACCTAAACTTCATTTGTGTAATAATATGGAAAGAATCTGGCTCCGCGCCTATAGCTCAAGCGTCTAGGGCGCCAGCCACATACACCAGAAGTGGCGGGCTCGAATCCAGCCTGGGCCTGCCAAACAACAATGACAACACAACCAAAAAATGGCCAGGTGTTGTGGCAGGCATCTGTAGTCCCAACTACTTGGGAGGCTGAGGCAAGAGAATCACTTAAGCCCAGGAGTTTGAGGTTGCTGTGAGCTGTGACACCATGGCACTCTATCCAGGGTGACATAGACTCTGTCTCAAATAT
Organism: Otolemur garnettii; assembly: GCF_000181295.1. Classification (NCBI taxonomy): domain Eukaryota; kingdom Metazoa; phylum Chordata; class Mammalia; order Primates; family Galagidae; genus Otolemur; species Otolemur garnettii. The sequence goes on from NW_003852446.1 coordinate 8,480,170, forward strand.
ATATATATAGAAAGAATCTATTTCAATGACTACTTAGGTAATGCAAAAAAATGAAAGGAAAACCAAAGTGAAAAAACATCATTACTAATCCAAATCCAAAACTGACAAAATAATAATGTTAGGCTCTTACTCATGTTATATATATTTGTTTATATAATCCTAAAAACAGGCCTATAACATAAACACTATTATTTTTACATATAATAAAATGGAAACATGGCAAAGTGAAGAAATTCCCTCCGGTATAAAGTTGTAGATCTAGAAAGTAAGCCCTAACTTTTTTTTTTTTTTGGCAGCATCTATGCTTTGAGTCACTATTCTAAACCATTTCATATTTAACATTTAGCTAATGATGGTATTCAAACCCATTCTATTTATGGACTGGAAATATAAGAAGAACAGTTGATCGTTCCCCTCATCCATTCTCAACTTGAATGCTATTACACATTTTCTCCAATGTTTGCGATCCAGTCTCAGCTAGTTTTCTTTTTTGTTTTAAAGGAAACTTTTTTCAAGCCACTAAATCTAAAAAAAATGCTACCAATCCTGAAATCCTACCAAAATAGTAATTTCTGGTTTCCTCTAAATATATTTCCCTTGTTTGACTCATCACTTGGAATTGTGGATGTTTTGACTTATTTAGGGCATAAAGTGATTTCCTGTCCATCTCATCCACATGATACCCGCGCTACTCCCCTGTGATTCTCTACCTCGGTAGCAGGTTTTATTTTGCTCCATGGTACTTATCATCATCTGACATTATATTATGCACCATGCCCATTTATTTATCTTTTTGCTTCAAATATACATTCTTTGAGAACAGGGACTTTGCCTTGTTTTCCATTATTATAACCCTTGTGGCTAGAAAAGTACCTAGCACATAGTACACATTCAATTAATCCCTGTTGAATGAATAAATTATTTTCACTTGCACTATCATCATAGATACTAAGGAGATACTCGAAACATCATAGCACAATAATTACATATAACATGTAGTTAAATTCCTAGTGATGTATAATTTTATATCTAGTCAAAAGTCATTATAATTGGCTTTAAAAAGTATTATTCCCTCAAATCTATTTATAATTTGGTCTCATTTTGATCGGATCGTGTCCCTAAGAAATGTATTTCGACTCAAACTTGCTCTAGAGAAATACAAGTTCTTCTTTATAAAACTCATTAACAAAATTTTCTAAATGAAAAATATGACTGTTCCATGAGCACCTTTGTTTCTACTTTATTTTGGTTCTTTTAAAAACAGAGAGTAGCACGCAGAGTGAGAACTCTTCAAGAGACTTTCTTCCTTCCCGTATATAAGTTACAACCTTTTCATTATATTCCAACGTTTTTATCGCTCATGTGCTATGCTCCAAGCATTTTGGTGAGGAGTACTTCATGAATAAAATGCATCAGTGTCTGTAAAATTTGTAAGAAGGGTACCTCAGGCATACTTGAAATAGAGCACATTTTTGACACTTCACACTTGACAATAAATCATACTCCAGAGGCCTTTTTTTTCATCTTGTATATTAGCGAGTTGGGAAACTCCCAGAGACAAGATGGGTCAATTCTCCAAACTTGTGAGCTGTGTTTCTACACGGAGTGAGACAGACCTACTACTCCCTGCCTCCAAATGACACATTTGCAAAAGTTCAAATCAACAAATGGCCTCCTCCAACCAACAGTTTCCACCCTTTGGGGATGTTGCGACACTGCCAAAGAGTTCTCACGCTTTGTAAGTATGAACGTATCATCCCACAGTTATGTCACTAGCAAGCCAAGAAAGGAAAATTGCCTAAGTTATACCTAATTTTCTTTGTTAATTTTGCTTCAGAATATTAGGGGATACAAACATTTCGGTTGCATAAATTGCTTTTGTACTATTTGAGTCAACATTGTATGTGTGCCCGTCATCTAGACAATGTGCATTTTACCCTTAGTTGTGAATTTACCCGCTCCCCTCCTCCTCCTCCCCACCTACTTGATTTGTGATGACTGTGATTTCCATATGCTCACCTAAGGGTTCATGAATTAGTTCCAATCTAAGAGTGAGTACATGTGGTGTGTGTTTTTCCATTACAATGAGATATTCCTAGTTTTTGATCATCTGTTAAGGGATAATAAAACAGGCTTGCAAAATAAACTATCAGTGCCCCAAATGTGTTTTCTTTTAATATGAAAAAAAGCATAACATTATCACCCACCTCAAATTGAACATTAATTGGAGCACAATTTATTTACTTGGAACATTCCCTAAATCTCTCCCTCATTCCTAATTTTTTTTTTCAGAAATTCCACATTTTACGTTATCTTTATTTACAAGCTCCAAAGTAACACAATTATTACACCACATATTGAAGTATAGCTGCTCTCGTTAAAGGCAGTGACAACCTCCTCATTACAGAAACCACCTTCAGTTATTTTCCATCCTAATGTCTTTTAATACTCTATCATTTGCAGCTGATGAGTCATTTCTTCCAGTCATTAAAAGACTATTGCGCACTTACTTTCTACCAAGCAGTAGGAATATGATAATTAATAATTTTAAAAAATGAGTCACCAAGCTCGACAGAGTTTATAATCCAGTGGCAAAAAAAAAAAAAAAAGAGTAGTTACCAAAGCATTATAACACAATAACACACAGTGGTAAGGTAACAAAACAGTAAGAAAGTACTGCAACAATTGGGCCTCGAGCCCTAGACTTTGGGGGTTTAGACAAGCTCCCATAAGGGATAGCATTCAAATTGAGTCTGGAAGAATGAGTCAAGTTATCCAGGGGAGGAATGTGGCAAAAAGACATCTCAGCAAGGGATTAGCATATACATAAACCCAGGAGAAAGAAATAGTAGAAATTTGGGGGACTCCCAGTAGCTCAGGACAACTAGAACTTAGATTATCATGGGCAAAGAAATGAGAAAAGAAGTTAAAAGTCTGAGTACATTTTTCAGGATAAGGAGTTTGGAATTCATTTGGAGAGGAATGGAGATTCTTGAACCACTCTCAGCAGAGGGACATGTAATCAGTGTGGCTCCCTTATGGAGAATGAATTAAAGAGGTCAAAATCAGAGAGAGAAGAAAAAGTTGGGAGGTCTTTGCAGGTATGAGGTGATGGTGGCTTCGACTAGAATGGTGGCAATAGAGCACAAAGAGAAGTACACGGCTGGATTTCATAGCTATTCAGGGTCCAGAAACGAGAGTTCTTAGTGGTGGTCAGTGTTCTGCTAGATATGAGTGGTAACACAGAAGAGTCAAGGATGACGGTTGGGTTTCTTCATAGAAACCTTCATGTTCAAGCTGACTAGCCCAGAAGGCAGTTGGATATGTAGGTTTGGAGTTCAAGTGAAATAACTAACATGGAGGGTAGGACCACTTGTGGCTTTTTTCCTACCTCTCTGGTCTATGCTTTTCTGAACCTATTTGACACAAGGATATACATTCATGGTTCCATCCTCATCCCATACATACTCTCTTTCACTGCATACACTCTGTCCCCGTGATTTTGTATATGCACTCAGTTTTAGTTACCAGCAATGTCTTTGGGTTCCTCACAAAAGCGGTGTATTTGGGAAATGATCCTGTGAAACACCAACAGAAGAGTAGAAAAGGAAGATAGAGAAGGGAAAGATAAAATAAAGGGTACATTTCCAAGCAAGTTATCACCGTGGTGAACTGGAACAAAAACCCACTGGGAAAATTTGGGAAACTTTGCAGGAGAGAGACATGCTTCAGAGTTATCTGACTTGAGAGGAGAGGGAGCTTAGGGAATTTAGGCATTAATACACCAATTTCCATCAGTCATTAGTCAAAGGCTACTGGTCTGGCTGGCTTTTCACCTGTTGGATACATGGGTACAGTAGGCTATGAGCACTAGGAACAATCCTTAGTTGTAAAAATGGAAAGTCTGCACTACACATATAAAGCTCAAAGACACATGAGCAGGACACCTATAGAATCTGCTACAACATACGTGCATGATTCCAAAATCTATAACTTCAGCACAAGGACAACACTGAAAGTCAAGTTCCATAGTGTAGTTAAAAAGTGTCATCTTAAATTAACTGTTGATTAAAGGGATCAAGAAAAGAGAAGAGCCAAGATATTGAACCATACAAATATAAGACAACCAGAAGGTGAAAGTAAAGATGAAACATTCAGAGCATAGTAGATGGCAAGGGATTGGCAACTCAAAGTGAATTCTGAGGACCAGTGGCATCAGAGTCACTTGAGAGAATATTAGAAGTGCAGACCTACTGAATTAGAATCCACAGAGTTTAAAATTCTGGTTATTATGTATACACAGTAAAGTTTAAATAATGTTTTTCCCTCTTCCTTAAAACTTACGTCACCACAATGAAGACTTTTTAAATACACTCCTAGTTTATAGGTGCCCATGTCCATTGCTTGCATTCCCTAATGTTTCAGATAGCCCTTTGATCTACTAAACTCTTTAAGCCAAAACTCTAGACTCCACTCTTTCTCTATTACCACCTCTTCCCTGCCAATTGACTATCTCTATGACTTCTCTGTCAGCACCACACCTCAGCTCTGTATCCTTCCAAAGATTGTTGTAAGAACACGTTTAATGGTGTTATAGATTTATGGATCTTCCTGTCCCAGTTTATCCTCTAAAATGACACAGAATAATTCTTGAAGTACAAATTACCATACTGTTTCCTTAATTAATACAGTGTTTACCCAACAACTTTGAGACAAATACTTAAATATTTAGCCTACCATCATGAGCTTAGCCATGGTCTGGTACCCACTTACCTTCTTGTAAATATATAGCCTAATAAAATTATTGTATTTTGAGCATTACATTTAGTGCGGAACTACCTTTCAATCAAGTCATAAAGAACATGAGAGTTACATAATCCTTATCATTAAAAGTTTGGTGCTTTTAATGTTTCCTTTTCTTCCCTGGACTTAATAATAGGCTTTCAGTATTCCATAAAAGGCCTCTTCCTCCAATTATGATGTCTCATTGGTCATTTCCAAGTTCTAGTCCATAAACCACTTTATGTACTCCTCTGTTGAAAACCTGAAGTATTATGTTCAAAACCATCCTTAAATTTACAGATATTCCTTTTTTGTTTGTTTGTTTTGTTTCACAGTTCTTTCTTTTTTTTTGGCTGGGGCTTGGTTTGAACCCACCACCTCTGGCATATGGGGTCAGAGCCCTACTCCTTTGAGCCACAGGCGCCACCCCTACAGCTATTCCTTTTTAACTGATTTTCTTTACCTGGAACACAGACATAGTTGCTCTTTTTCTTGAATATTAAGGTCACAAATCAGTCCTTTCTCTTACCACACCTAACCCCAGCTAGGAACATTATCCTAGACAGAAGCCAAGAGAAACCTTCCCAAATATCTTAGTCTGTCTGGCCTACTATAACAATACTTGAGGCTGAGCCATTTATTAAGAATAGAAATGTATTTCTCACAGTTCTAGAGGCTGGGAATTCCAACATGCAGGTGCTAGCATTTGATGAGGCCTTTCTCGCAGTATCCACACATGGCAAAGGTAAAAGGGCAAGACAGGAGTGAACTCTCTGTCTTCATGCACCAGATGAGCAGAAGGGGAATAACCAACTCATGTACACTCTTTTTATAGTGGCATATCCATATGTAAGGGCAGAGCCCTAATGACCGACATACCTCCCATTAGGTCTCATCTCCCAACACTGTTGTATTGGGTAGTAAGTTTCCAACACATAAATTCAGGGGTCCACATGCAAACCATAGCACCAAATGTGAGTGAAAATCAGGCAACTATCATTTTATGATCAATTTTTTAAAGTGATGAATGTATTTCTGGTACTCGATTTTGGATGGCTTTATTTCCTGGGCCATGATACAAGGAGAAGCAAACTTCATAAACAATGTCTTTAAGAGGGCTTTTCAATAATAAAAAATGTTGCCATCTTTTCCTGCTTAACAGCTTTATTGAGGTATAATTGATATATATATATATATATATATATTAGTATACATAATTTTGATGAGTTTGGACATATACAAAATCAGACCATTAGGTCCAAAACCTCACCCTACAAAAAGTGCTAAATATCATTATGGTTACCTTCTAGGTACTCCTCTTGGGAAGCTATGCACTGACACCAGTACTCAGTCCACTCTTCAAAGCAATTTCAGAACTCTTTTACTGGAATGACCATCAGAGCTATCAGTGTATGAGGTCTGACAATTAAGTTCACACACTTATGTTGGCAGCACCGTACAAACAAGTCAGTAAGATTTTATAACCTCGGTTTGTCAGTGTTCATGTTAATGGGTGGTGGTGCCTTTTTTGAGTGGTATTCATTATTGTTATTGCATGTTTTATGTGCCATTAGACACCTCTGATGATCATTCCAGAAATTGCTTTGAAAGATGGACTAGGCACTGGCATCAGTATATAGCTTACGAAGGAGAATGCCTCAAAGGTGACTGTAGTTATAGTCTGCAATGAAGTATGTAGCACTTTTTCTAGGATGAGTTTGTGAACTTAATTTTCAGACCTCATTATAGATACCTCTATGACACCATCACACAATAAAGGTAGTAAACATATCAATTACTTCAAAAGTTTACTCATGCCCCTTTGTGGTTGTCTAAGTGTGGGGGGGGGTAAAAGACTTAACATGATATCTACCCTCTTAACAAATGTTTAAGTGCATTATACATATTGTTAACTATGCATAGACAACAAAAATAGACAAGTAAGGCTACAGCAAACTAAAAAGCAAAGCAAAGGAAATAGTTAACCCAATGAAAAGACTAATAAGGAATGGGATAAAATGTTTTCAAACCATTTGTATGATAAAAAGTTAATATCTAAAACATATAATAAATCACATATGGTTTAATAGCAGACAAATAAAACAATAACCCAATTAAAAAATGAGCAAAGGACTTGAAGAGACATTTCTCCAAAGAAGACATACAAATGAGCCAGGCACAGTGGCTCAAGCCTATAATCCCAGAACTCTGGGAGACCAAGGCAGGTAGATGGCTTGAGCTTAGGAGTTCGAGACCAGCCTGAGAAAGAGAGAGACCCTGTCTCTAAAAATAGCCAGGCATTTTGGTGGATGCCTATAGTACCAGCTACTGGGGAGGCTGAGCCAAGAGAATCACTCTAGTCCAAGAGTTTGAGCTTGATGTGAGCTATGACACCATGGCACTCTACCCAGGGCAACACAGCGAGACTATCTCAAAAAAACAAATCATTAAAGGGCAAATGGATAAGAGAAAGAGAAATTGTGACAAAGTAAGACTGTCTCAAAAGAAAAAAAACACATATGAATGGCTACCAGGTATATGAAAAGGTACCAAATACGAGTAATCATCAGGAAAATGCAAATCAAAACTACAATGAGGTTTCATCTCACACCTGGTAGGATAGCTTATTATCAGAAAAACAAAAGATAAATATTGGCCAGGATGTTGAGAAATAGAAATTCTTTTTCACTGTTAATGGGAATGTAAGTGGTAGAGCCACTATGGAAAATACAGCAGAACCACCTCTGTAGGTTGACCATCCAGGGACTGGAACAAACTGGCCAACATACCGAAGTGGTCAACATAAGGAACTAGGCCTACTGTACTGATACATACGTGTGGTGCATGTCCAGTCTATGAAAATTAGGTCAATTTAAGGAGGTGGTCAATGTAGGGAGGTGGTCAACTATGAAGGTTCTACTGTCTTCTAGACATTGCTCAAAAAAATAAAAAAACAGAAGTAACATGATCTAACAATCCACCTTCTGGATCCAAAATAATTGAAATCAGGATCTCAAAGCAGTATGTGCACGTTCACATTTACTCAGTATTATTCATAATAACCAAGATATAGAAACAACCTAAATATTTGCCAGATGACTGGATAAAGAAAATGTAGTATATACATACAAGAGAATATTATTCAACCTTAAAAATGAAAGAAATCCTGCCACAACATGGATAAACCTGGAAGATATCCCGCTAAGTGAAATATGCCAGGCACAGATGTAGATACTGCATGATTCCACTTATGTTAGTAATCAAAAATAGTCAAAATCACAGTAGCAGAGAAAAGAATGGTGGTTGCCAGGGGCTGCACCACCCCTGAATGAAGGGGAAAAAGGGTGTTGCTACCCTCTGAGTATAAATCATAATTATGCAAGATAAATAAGTTCTAGAGATCTAATGTATGATATGTTTGTATTTTTATTTTAAAACCACAGATTAAAGTTAAAGATATGATACTTCTGCAACCTCAAACAAAACTAACTAGATTTGGAATCAGAAAGTTTGGTTTGCATTCCAGATTGTAATTTGTTGCCAGCAGGAACTAAAGCAAGTTAGTCTATTAATGTCAGTTTCCTCAAATATAAAATGTGGCTAAAAAACATTCAGTCTAAATGTTGACATGTGAACTGAATTAGCCAACAGATGTGAAAGCATCTAGAACAGTGCCCAACATATAAGAAGCACAAAATAAATATTAGTGCCCTCTTTGTATTCCTCAAACATCAAATATTCATCAGCTAGGATATTTTCAGGGGTAGAAGTTAATTCCCAAGATAAATTCCCCATTTAGCAAAACAAACAAAGACAAAAAGCACAGAACTCTGCAATTTCTAGAACTAGCAATATGGCTAATGTGAAATTGCTCTTGCAATAACACCTAGCAATGTTCAACAAAAATGAAACATTTAAAATTACACAGTCGGTTCACAAGAAAAAAAGTAATTTTATATGCCAGAAACATGGATTTGAAAGTCAAAGTATTACAAGCAAACTAGAAATCTCACAGATTCTCAAAGCAATATTCCCACTAGCTAATAGGGCAGTCACCCCAGGGGTTAATATAGAAAATAAAAGCAGATAGTGTTTTATTATTTTTGGTTTTATGTTTCTAATCGAGTTTATTGAGATATATTTATACATAATAAAATGCATCTATTTTGGGGTATCTTCCAATACATTTTGATAAACATACACACCATCTTGCCACCATCACGTTCTAGACAAAGAACATTTCCAACTTCACAAAAAGTACTCATGTGCTCTTACCCCATCAATTTCTCTTCCCATCTCCAGCCCAATCACTGATCTGCTTTATTTCACTATTACTGCCTTCACCTTTTCTTGAATTATATACATGGAGTCATATAGCACATCTGGCTTCTTTTGCTTAGCATGTATTTTAAATTCATTAATCAAGAATGCATCAGTAGGCCGGGTGCAGTGGCTCATGCCTATGATCCTAGCACTCTGGGAGGCTGAGGCATGAGCCTGAGGAAAAGCAAGACCCCCGTCTCTACTAAAAATAGAAAAACTGAGGCAAGAGGATTGCTTGAGCCCAAGAGTTGGAGGTTGCTGTAAGCTAGGATGTCATGGCACTCTCCCCAGGGCAACAGCTTGAGACTCTGTCTCAAAAAAAAAAAAAAAAGAATGCATCATCAGTCCATTTTTTATTGATTAATATCCTATCAAAAGAATACACAATACTTTGTTATCCATTCACCTGTTGATGAATATTTGGGTTGTTCCAAGTTCTTTATCTATTATGCATAACAATGCCATGAACATTCATAAAGCTTTTGTAAAGGTAAATGCTTTCACTTTTCTTGGAAAAAATACCAAGGGGTGGGATTGCTCAGTTAAATGATAAATGTGCCATTTACCTTTTTAAGAAGCTACTGGACTGTTTTCTAAAGTAGTTGTGTCATTTCATATTATATCAGCAATGGTGAGACTTCCAGTTGTTCCATATCCTTGTTAACATTTGATGCATACAGCCAGCCCTTTGAATTGTAGCCATTCTTAGGTTTGGTTTTAATTTGCATTTCCCTCATGAGTAATAATATTAAATGTCTTTTCACAGGCCATTTGTGTATCTCCTTTCATTAGAAGTCTGTTCAAATATTTGGCTGGTTTTTACATTGTGCTTTTGAGCCTTTATTACTGATTGGTAATATTTCCTTACATAGTCTTGATACACAACTTTGGTTTTAATCCATAGAAAAGATAATAAATAAGTGCTTGGGTGGGTGTAAGGCAAAAATGTGGTTTTGAGGCATTTTTTATAAAGCCATAATCCTTGAAGAGGGCTATATCCCAAGTTTTTTTTTAAAAAAAAAAACCCTCTCTACCATCCCCCCAAAAAAATGGCAAGAAAAATTAAAGTATAAAAATACATATTAGACACTATAAGGAAAAAATAATATTGTATGAACAAAGAAAAGGTACATATGAAAAGAAACGGAATATGAATTTTATAATGAAAAATACCTTTGAGATCTGTAATCTGCCTGTTTGAGAGAGGACTCAAGATGGTCTTCGAACTCTCATTTAGTGTGGTCAATATTTGTTTTTAGTTAGTCCTTAATTCTTATGGTTATATAATACTTATGTATATATTTATGGGGTGCATGTGATGTTTTGAAATAGGAATACCATGTATAATAATCAAATCAGGGTAATTGAGAGTTGGAATGTTCCTAACAGGAAGAAATGATAAATGCTTGAAGAGTGCTGTCATTTTTTGATTCTGCACTCATTGTGACCATCATTTTCAGATTCTGCCAATCATGCAAGTGAATGGAGTTCTATAGATGTTTGCCCTTGTTTACTGTCCCAGAAGTTTGCAGACATGGGACAACAGAGGTTTGACCAGCAGCTCCAGTTAATGGGAGGGTTTTAAGAATATCTGATCATTTACATGCAAGAAAATATGAATGAGAAAATTAAAAAGAACAAGTCTCCTTTCGGCCACTTAGAGTGATAACTATCATCTAATACTACCTTTGAACTGACACTTGGGCCAGCTGAGTGCTAGGAATTTCACCACCTCCAGCTGCTTTCAATTATATTTTGAAGCTATTTTAATTGAATATTGTCCTTACACTGAGCCAAAATCAGCTACTTATTATTTTTCCAAGCAATTTCCAGTTCTGCTTTTTGAAGTTATTCAGAACAACCTTAATGTCTCTTCAAGATAGCATATGGAAAATAGCTATGCCCATTCAACATCCAAACCAAATGTCCCAAGTTCTGTTCACTAGTCACCAAGTGACATGGCTTTGAGTCCTTTGACCACTCTGATCCGTCTTTTTGAGCCATTTTCCAGTTTATCACGGTTGTTTTTATTTTTATTTTTTTATTAAATGATAGCTATATACATTAATGCAAACATGGGGTACAGTGTAGTG